>NC_073694.1:166524522-166769352 GCF_029784165.1 Wyeomyia smithii
CACTCTCCGTATTTCCTGGGGAAAATACGGGAACATCTGAGTGCTTTATCCGAAAAATCTTCTCAGATTACCTTAGTGTGGGTCCCTTCTCATTGTTCCATTCCGGGCAATGAGAAAGCGGACACTTTGGCCAAGGTGAGCGCAACAAACGGTGATATTTACAACAGACCAATTGCCTACAATGAGATTTTAAAATTTTCACGTCAGAATACACTTATCAACTGGCAGGCCTCGTGGGATAAGTGAGAACTGGGGAGGTGGCTACACAGCATCATCCCCAAGGTTTCCACCAAACCTTGGTTTCGTGGGTTGGATGTAGGACGAGATTTCATTCGCATGATGCCTCGGATTATGTCCAACCACTACGGGTTAGATGCACATCTCCTGCGTGTTGGGCTGGCGAGCAGTAATCATTACGTTTGTGGATCGCGGTATCAAGACATTGAACACGTGGTTTGGGTGTGTGCTGAATTCCGCGGCGCCAGATCTCTCCTTTTGGATACCCTCAAGGCTCGAGGAATACAGCCCTATGTGCCAGTTCGTGATATCCTCGCTCAGCGAAACTTGCCATACATGCTACTTGTTTACAGCTATTTGAAGAGCATCAAGGTGCCCATTTAACAGCGAAACGAATCTTGGATAAAAAAAACCTAAATTAATCCACCTAGCGGTCAGACCCAGCCTTTCTCATTCAAACTTCTATTTGTAAAATTAGATTTACATGAACGCTTCAATCCAATAAATGTATATTCACTCTTAAAAAATATTGATGTTGTAATCTATACATAGAAAAACCAAATATTATAAAATAACAATATAGTTCACTCTCGAGTTTCCCATATATTCCCGTGAAGACAGACAGGGAACCCCCCCCTCTTGTGGTAAAAAAGGTAGCTAAACTCATTGCACAGTGGTACAGTAAGGCAATTTAGGCGGACATAAGCTTTTCGTTGCGATTTTGGTTTGCGGTTTAAAGCCTTAGGTTTTGTAAAAAGTTGTTTCTTATGCATAGTCCTCTATTTATGTGCGAATGAAAATTAGGGTGGTCCTAAAATCAACGAAATAAAAACAAACTAACTTGTTTTTATTCGCATAAATAATTGTAAACATTCTTTGGCAAACTTGTAGACCAACTAATTCTAAGTAACTTTAAAAAAAAACATTTTTGTAGACATGAAATTTGGTTTCCAAAAACAGTCTTTTCGCTCTATTTTTTCAATTCCAATTTGAAAACAAAGTTTTCTTCGGTAACTTTAATCAAAGATACGCCAATTTTGACGAAAAAACATTGTTGATATATTGTACAGATGAACAGTTTTCACTATTTCTATTTTAAAAATTGGCCCTTTTGATATATTGATGTCTCCGTTTTGGGCAAACATAAATAATATTTTTTGGTATCATTTGAAAGAACAAATATTGTATAAATATTGTGAAGAAATACCGATGCTTAAAATTAGTTGATCTACAACTGTGCCGATGAATGTATACATATATTTATGCAAATAAAAAGTTAGTTTTTTCATTTAGTCGATTTCAGGACCACCCTAATTTCCATTTGCACATAAAAAATAGACTAAATATAAGAAACTAGTTCTTAGAAAAAAATTTTACTCTAAAACCACAAAATCGCCTTACTGTACCACTGTGCATTGTTGTTGAATTTCTGTGAGCGTGTGACGTTCTCACACACGAAACTGAATTTACTCAATTTTAGATTTAGTTGACTCAATTTCATACTTTCACAGAAAAAAATATGTTGCAGATTTCGTGCGTATATTGTTTGTATGTAAGAAGAAATATTTAAATAATCAGGCCACGACGTGTAAATGGTAAACTAGTCCCAAGTTGCTATATACGTGGTTCCACACAGGTTACTTCACTAGCTCAGATCCATCACGGGAAGCAACTACGAAATGTGCGGCCGTCAAGCTCAAGCTCAATAATCAGGCCACGAAGTGTACAATTAAATGAATATTTCAATTACCTCGTGAAAAAGATAAAAAGAGAAACCGCACGATGGTTGTCAATAGCCGTATATGGTTGTTGTGCAACTTTTAGCTTAGATAACACTTGAATGTTCTATCAATTTAACAATTTAAGTATTGATACATATAATGTTGTAATTGGTTTGAAAGCTTTATTAAATTATATATAAAAAATATTCAACAAAACAAACATAATTAGTGATAACAACTGTTATGCAAAAACTATTATTTAATGTTTAGTTTTCTTCGTTTTGAAAGTATTTTTTTGTTTTTTTATTCCTCCGAATTTTTTGCTCTCGAGTTCTAATCTTCGTATTCATCACTTGCAGCTTTGATTTAACCAGCATATTTATGTATTTACTATCTGACCCGGCAAATTTCGTCCCGCCTATTTTTGTGTTTAATTTAATAATTTTCAACATTCAAAATTCATTGATTTCTTGCGATTTGTTTATATCGTTTGAAATTATTGGTTTTATCGGAATGACAACATCCTCGACTTTTGCCTTTAGTACATCACCTCTATTCCGAAAACACTCATATTGGGTGGTATTCAGTTATTTTCGTTGTTTTCCAGAAACTGAAAGTGGTCATCTTCGAATTCAAGATGGTGTCCAGGGTCAATGTTTGGCTTCTATACATTATTTCGATTACGGAAATATTCATATGCAGTAGTATTCGGCTGTTTCCCAGAAGTTGCCATCTTACAATTCAAAATGGTGTCTGAGGTCAATTTTTAGCTCCATGCATCATTCTGGTTAAAGAAACTCTCATATTGGGTGGTATTTGGTCCCTTTCGGCTATTTTACAGAAACCGGAAGTCAACACCCTGGATTTTAAAATGCCATTTGGAGACAATTTCTGGCCCCTGTGCTTCATTCTGGTTTAAGAAACACCAATAATAGGTGTTATTTAGTCATTTTCGGCTGTTTTACAGAAACCGGAAGCCACCATCTTAGAATTCAAAATGGTGTCTGTGGTCGATTCTAGCTCCTGTGTATCATTCTGGTATCGAAGCATCTCATATTGGATGGAAATCGGCCGGTTGAAGAAATTCCCATACAACAATATCGCACGCTTAGCCTTGGGGCTAATAGCGGTCTCGATCAACTAGATTAGTTGAGAGAATTCGTTATCGATATTGTTTTGGCTCATTTTGTATGTGTAGGATAAGTACAACGATACACCGTGCCCCAGTGCTGAGTCGTGAAAATTTCCAGCTCGAAAAGATCCTCGACTCGATCGGTAATCGAACCCGATATCACAACCGTGTGGGAGAGCTAGCCGACCGACATCGTGGTATTTGGTCATTTTCGGCAGTTCCCCATTCACCGGAAGTCGTCATTTCACAATTCATAATGTTATCTGAGGTCGATTTGTAGCTTCAGTGCATCATAACAATCCCGGAAATACTCATAATGAGTGTTAATTGGTCTTTTGCCACTGTTGTTTAGGAACCGGAAGTCGCCATATTGGATTTCAAAATGGCATTTGGAGACAATTTCTGGCCTCTGAGCGTCATTCTGGTTAAAAAAACACCCATATTAGATGGTATTTGGTCATTTTCGGCAGTTTTCCAGTCACCGGAAGTCGCCATTTTAGAACTCAAAATATTGTCGGAGGTCGACAAACGTACAAACCGTGGAACACCACCCATGGATTGCCTCATACATAGGCGAACTTTATTATTATAAAATATTCGGCCGAGTCCACTTCACAATAAAATGTGCATTTTTTTCAGTGTATTCATTAGGGTAATATTATTGTCAAAAGATACTCTTTTTCGCATGTCGTGTAGAACAAAATCGGAAGTCGCGCACCTAGCGGTCGAAAAGGTGACTAACGCTTCTGTCATTTTCAATTTGTCTTCATAATTTCACGTAAGTGAACTATATTGGTATTTAATATATTTGGAAGAACGCATTCCGGTCTGTCTGTCTGTCTGATCCATATAAGCTCGAAAATTACCAAACCGATCGGCGTGAAAATTTGTATGTAGGGGTTTTTGGTGCCGATAAAGGTTCCCATGATAGTTTGAGACCCCTCCCTTTTCTGGAAGGGAGGGGTCCCATACAAATGAAACATAAATTTCTGCACAACTCAAGAACAAACCAAGCAAATGAAACCGAATTTGGCATGTAGATGTTTTAAGGGGTAAAAAATATGTCCATAATGTTTTGACACCCCTCCTTCTTTTGGAAGGGAGGGATGCCATACAAATGAAACACAAATTTCTGCACATCTCGAGAAATTTGGAAGGTGAATGTTTTAGTGGTAAAAAATATGTTCCATATTCGACCTTAGGCAACATTTTGGATTGTAAGCTAGCAACTTCCGGTTTCTGGAAATCAGCCTAAAATGGACGATTCCCATTAAATATGAGTATCTCCGGAACCAGAAAGATGCACAGAAGCTAAAAATTGATCACAGACAAAATCTTGAATTTTAGGATGGTGACTTCCGGTGTCTGGCAAACAGCCGGAAATGACCAGATACCATTCAATATGAATGTTTTCGGAACCAGAATTACGCCCAGATGACAGAACTTGATTTCACAGGCAATTTTAAAGTTCAAAATGACGACTTTTGGTTTCTGAAAAACAGCCCAAAGGGACCAAATACCACCCAATATGAGTATCTCCGGAGCCAGCATGTTGCAAGAACACCACTATGAATTGTAGGATGGCAACTTCTGGTTTCTGGAAAACAGCCAAAAATGGCCGATTTCCGTCTGACATGAGTATCTCCGGATCTAGAATGATACATAGCAGCTGAAATCGACCACACATCCCATTTTGGATTCTAGGTTGGCGACTTCCGATTCCTGGGAAACAGCCGAAAATGATCGAATAACACCCAATATGGGTGTTTCTTCAACCAGAATGACGCTCAGAGGCTAGAAATTATCTCAAATATCATTTTGAAATCCAAGATGGCGACTTCTATTTTGTGAAAAACAGCCTAAAATAACCAAATACCATCCAATATGAGTATATCTGGAACTAGAATGATGCAATGAGCTAACAATTAACCTCAGGCACCATTTTGAATTGCTAAATGGCAACTTTTGGGAAACAGTCGAAAATGACTGAATAATACTCAATATGAATATTTCTGTAATCGAGATGATGCTCTAAACATTTGACCCTGGACACCATTTTGAATTTAAAGATGACCACTTTTAGTTTCTGGAAAACAACCAAAGTAACTAAATACCTCCCAATATGGGTATTTCCGGTGTCAGATTGATGCCAGAAAATCTGCTAAAAATGACCGAATACCACCCAATATGAATATACTCAGACTTAAGACGATGTACAGAAGCCAAAAGTCGAGGATATTGTCATTTCGATAAACCCAATCATTTCAAACGATTTGTTATTTGACGATTCGACGTGCATTTGCAGACTATTACCACATCGCAAGGAATCAATTAAATTGGAACGTTCAAATAGTACGATACCACATTTAAATTATGTTGAGGCCACATATATCGATCAAAGCAGGTATAGTTTTCAATAGTCTTTAAATTTCTTCGCTTTCCATAACTTTTGAGCCACATATCAAATTGTTATGAAGTTTGTTATTTGTAAGTTCGAGAGATGACTCGTTCGTATGACACTAGTTATGTTCAAATAAGTCATGTAATCTTTGAGATAATAGACTACCGTTGTTTTATTAACAATTTAATACATAACGGTTGCTTAAGTTCGATTATAATTAAATGAAATTGGAACGTATAGGGCAGCCAAACTTTTAAACCACGTGTTCAATCATAACTCATCAGTTACCCCTTAACTAGCTCGTTCATTTTATATCGATATTGTTGAAATCGGTTGTGTAGTTTCTGAGATAATGAAGTTTCGTGATTTTCACATTTCGATACATTACAGACGAAGTTACAGTCCGCTTACAGTAAAATTCAATAGGGTGTTATGAGGCAGCTACACATTTCATTTGACACTAATTTTGTGGAAATCGGTTCAGCCATCTTTGAGAAAAGTGAGTGAGTCCAAGTAGTCTTCGGAATATGTTCCTTTTCATAGCCTGATTTCACATTTTTAAACATAACAGGCAAAGTAATAGTCCGATTGCAAAACAAATCAATAGGGTCTTATGGGGCAACTAGACCTTCCATTTGACATTGATTCTATGAAAATCGGTCCAGCCATCTCTGAGAAACATGAGTGAGATTAAACAGTCTTCAGAACACGTTTTTTTTTCATAACTTTTGAACCACAAATTCAATCTTCATAAAGTTCAAAAGTTAAGGGTTTTTAAGGTAGCCCGTTCATTTGAAACCGATTTTGTTCAAATCGGTTGTGTAGTTTTCGAGATAATGGTGTTGCGTGATTATCTCATTTTGATACATAACCTCTAAACTAAAAATCCGATTACAATAAAATTTAATAGGTTCTTATGGGACAACAAGACCTTTCATTTGCAATTAATTTCATGAAAATCGGTCGAGCCATCTCTGAGAAAAGTGAGTGAGAATAAAAATCTGCACATACACACACACACACACACACACACACACACACACACACACACACACACACACACACACACACATACAGAAAATGCTCAGTTCGTCGAGCTGAGTCGAGTGATATATGCCATTTGGCCTTTTGGAGCACTTTTATACTTTCGGTTTTGCAAGTGATTGCTATACCTTTCTAGGAGAAAGGCAAAAACCATGCTAGTTTTAGTAATAGATTTAGTTCCAGCTCGTAGTCGGCAGCGAGGATAAAAAATTTGCCTTTAGCTTATAAGATATTTTAGACCATAAGGCATTAGACTAAATTGGCTCCGTAAAACATTGATTTGTATTGTGCCGTGTCAAATAAATGTTGTGTGAACAAAAAAAAAATTGCAAATGAAAGCCTGTATGTTTCTGGTCAAACTGGTAGTATTAGAATATCCGAACCAATCCGAACTCGTGAGATACATCATTTTGAAAATCATCGAAAAATTTCAATTTTTCAGCTTCCGGCAGTGTTTTTGCGTTAGTTCCAAGACATATATACATCAAAGTTAACAGATTACGTCCTTAACCCTCTAGTGCCCAAATTAATTTCTAAACGGACTTCGGTAAAATCATTATAAACCATTATAAACACTTTTTAAGTATTTATTGAAGCTTTTCGGAACTTCGACTGAAGCCCGCCAAATGGCGACATTGGGCACTAGAGGGTTAAAACTGCTTAGCTCTACATTCGGCTTTAACCTTGGTATCCAATGACTCCTACTTTGCATGAAATATAAAAAAAACGGTCAAACATTTTTCGTTCGTAGTAATGCAAATGTTGCGAGTGAAATGTTCGTACACGGGCAATGATGTTAATACTAGTGACTCTTCAGATTCTACTGAGTGCTCAGATTGAATAATAAACAAATCAGTGTTAGCCCCGCACCTCACTGATCTAAAAAAACTGATATATTTCATTCATAAAGGCTCAGCCATACATTGTAGCAAAGAAACTACCATTGAATCCGAACTACATCAATCGCTCAAAGGTGGGTTATTTCATTAAAATTATCAGTCACAAGTATTTATTATATTATATTTCCGATCCATTGGGGTACATCCACATTCCACGTGGTCAGCTGGGAGAGGGGAGGGGGGGGGGGTTTCAAATATTCCATTCCTAAGGAAATCGGGAAATATTGCAAATTTTGATCTCCAGTAAAATTACATCTCACCAGAATTTACAAACACCCTAAGAATATATTTAATTAGACACCTACATATTTCAATCAATTCCTTCTTGCATTTCCTATATTTCCTAGCGCAGACCTCACCCACTTGTATACTAGTGAAGGAAACAGCAGCGCCATTTTGCCCTGAACCAACACAGCAAAATGTGGGCTTGCATGCAATACATTACTGCTACCAGCCATGGTTGTTGTCTTAGCTGCAGAAGAACACGGCGAACGTTTACAACAATTGGTCGGCGTGCAACCGAGCGACGTCAAAAATATTAGGAGTCTTCACGTCGAGCTCGTATACTAATACCCTGTATCAAAAAAACGGCTTGTTTGATTAAAATAGTGTCTTAAGTAAAGTTGTAGGTAATAAAATTGCGGTTCTAAGAAAAATATATGCATATATTTGTGGTTTTAGATCCATAGTTTCTCATAAGAATTTGTTTCTCATACAACAATATCGCACACTAGCCTGGGGGGCTTATACGGTCTCGATCAACTAGATTAATTGAGAGAATTCGTTATCGATATTGTTTTCGGCACATTTTGCATGTTGTAGGATAAGTTTAACGATACACCGTGCTCCAGTGCTGACTCGAGAAAATTTCCAGCTCGAAAAGCTCCTCGACATGATCGGAAATCGAACCCGACATCACAACCGTGTGGGATAGCTAGCCGACCGACATCGCTAACCATAGAACCACGGGGACCACAATGGGTTCCACCAATGTTTCTCATAGTTAGTCCTTTATTTATGTGCGAATGAAAATTTGGGTGGTCCTTAAATCGGCGAAATGAAATAAATAACATTTTTATTTGCAGAATTACTTACAAGTTGGACTTGATTGTTCAGAGTTTTGGCAAACATTTCGCTCCGGATGATCGAGCTAATTAATTTAAATTTTTAATATCTCAGTATATAACAGTGAGTTTCTATATAATATAATGTACATAATACATGTGACGTCGAAAAATATTAAAAATTGTCTTTAGACTGTTAGTCGGCGTTTGTTATATACTTAATAAAAAATTATGTTATACTGATTATCTCGAAGAAGTCAAAACGAATTAAAATAAACCAAAACTTCTGTTAGAAAAACAGTTTAATCCGGAACACAACCGGGACAGGCCTGCTTGTCGTTCTAAGTACTGCAATGATCATGGCTATTATGTTTCAGGAATTTGTTTCTGCCGTAAATCCGAAACCGGTTGACCAATAGCGGTTGTCCTTACCGGTAACAAAAAAAAACCATAATACCTTGCTTCTGGAGATCGGTGAGTAAGAATTGGTTGGAAGAGTTGGAAGAGTTCTAGAGAAACATTTCAAAAAATCCTATCTGCTTTGATAGAATTTTGATCGATCACTTTCATTCAATCACCACAACTTATTAAACATCTTTTATGACATGTTATTTGCGCAAGCTGATAGCGGAGGGATCACTCTAGCTTTCTGAACGAAAACTACGCTTGGGAGAGTTACTGAAGCTAAACCATTACCAAAATGAGAAGACGCTTCGGAAAAACGATGAAAGCAGATAAGACCTTTTGAAATGTTTATCTAGAGTTATAAACGTTTCAATTTTGAAAATAGGCCGTTTTCAAAAATTTATATCTCCGTTTGTGGCAAACATGGAAAATATCTTCTGGCACCATTTGTAGGAACAAATATTGTACTTTATTGTGAAAAAATACTGGATATATACTTTTTTTCGAAACAGCATAAAAATCAATTGAACTTATTCACTTTTAATTAATTATTCGAAAATTATGCACAGAAACAGTTTGGTGGATTTATTCTATCAATTTTTGAAATTTCTGTACATATTCTTTGGTAAACTTGTAGATCCGTTCATTTCAGGTAATTTTGTTAAAAGAACATTTCTCTGTGTTGTGTTTTGTTTGAGAGCAAAATCATTTCAAATCGCCTGGAAATACGCGAAAATTTAATCGACCATTTTTGATTTAAATGAAACTTTGCACACGTATTTGGCTTAGCAAACTGAGCATTTTTCACAGGTGGAGAGATTTTCTACACCCTTGAGTTACATTCTAAAAGGGCGTATGCCTTTTGGCATAGGTTTTATTCGAAGCATTGTAGGCCAGAAACCATTGGTTGTATAGAAAAATTATCTGAGAATGAGTTGTAGCGAATCGAAAATGCATCATAAAAAAAATATACACTGTACAAAAAAAATATTTTTTTTGACCCAAAAAAATTAAAAATAAACATTGAATTTCAATTTAAAAAAAAAGAGTTAAATTTTTTTTAATTTTTTTTAAAGAAATTTGACGTTACTACGCAACTTTAAAAAAAAAGTCCAGGATGGAAAAATGAAAAATAATTTTTTTATGGTAGATTAATTTTTTTATGAAAATTCTAATTCAAACATTTTTCAAAATATTTGTATTCTGATGATTTTAAAAGATGCTGAGAGTCATTTTGAATCAAAAAGCTTTTGGTAGTAAACATTCTAAAGGCATTGATTTTCGAGTTATTTCTAATTTAAGCTCGAAAAATTATAATTATTTAAGAAAATACACGTTTTTCTTAATTTGCCCATGGTTCTCCAGCGCAAACCATACGTTCATTGACATGCTTGATCAAAAATATACAATTCATTTTTTGACAACAAAACGATTGGGCGAACGGTTCTCAAGAAAAGAGTTAAATGTTCTAAGCGATATAAATACATATAAGAATCAAATATTTATTTTCGAGTTTTATTATCTTAGGAACATATTTTTTTATGACATAGATACTTTACAGAACTAGTTTCACTTTATATTTTATATACATCATAAGTAAATGATTCGTCATCTTTTAAAAACAGCTTCGTTTGTATCTTATTTTCTGAAATCGGAACAAAAGAGTAATACTTTTGTGTGGCAGCTATTATTATAGATTTTTTGAAAATATTGCTCCATTCTGTTACTCCTTGTTCATATTCTTCATATGATACCCAACTAAATGACATTTTTGATGAATTTTTATTACTGTTCTGATTAGACCAATCATACAATTCTTTTGCGCTTGTACTGGGATGTTCATGTTCTTTAGCTAAACTTGCATTTCCTGCCATTCGTTTTAATATGCCACCAATTGCATCGCATGGGCCTTTAACATCAGAAGTCGCAAAAAATGCCACTCTGCATCGACGTTATATTTTGTTTTGAACTTGCAAAGACTTGCAAAGTTTTTTCTATTTTTATATTGTGAGGCAGCTCCATCAGACATTAATATCACTTTTTTCACTTCTATTGTTGTTTTCAAAAAACTCATTAATTTGGCAATGAACACCTGAACCGCAACAGTATCATGTTAAAGTACTTCCGATATTATGATGAAGCTGATATTCTTAAGTGTTCCAGATTCTGAATGGTAAACAACGAAGGGTGGCTTGACTATCATTCCAATAACTACACGAATCACAAATTGATAAAGACGTATTAATATGAGCTTGACTGTTCAATATTTTTAATTTTGCAATAACGTTTTCGTTTAATTTGCGTAAGCTTGATGAGCACCGATGATCAGGAAAGGGTTTACAGCATTTGGACTTGGTGTATTCCATTTTCACTTTATTCATCTTCACAAAATGCAAACTGTTACTAACACATCTGGAGAAGTGCAATCGTATTTATTTACGAAAAAAGATATTATAGGTAACCCAGTAGTTATTGGTTGCGTACTTTACAAACAGTTATTATTAGTAAACAAGTAGGTAGTGTTGCACGACAAACATATTTTTTATAAAACATTCGGCAAGGGGGAACGTGTAGGTAGGATAAGGTACAGTGCTTGAGTTATTTATCCAATCGTTTTGTTGTCAAAGAAAAAATTGTATATTTTTGATCAAGCATTCCAATGAACGTATGGTTTTCGCTGGAGAACCATGTATTTTCTTAAGTAATTATAATTTTTCGAGCTTAAATTAGAAATAACTCGAAAACCAATGCCTTAAGAATGTTAACTACCAAGAGCTTTTTGATTCAACATGACTTTCTGCATCTTTTAAAATCATCAGTTTACAAATATTTTGAAAAATGTTTAAATTAGAATTTTTATAAAAAAATTAATCTACCATAAAAAAATTATTTTGCATTTCTCCATCCTGGACTTTTTTTTTAAGTTGCGTATTAACGTCAAGTTCTTTAAAAAAAAAAATAAAAAAAAATTCAACTCTTATTTTTTAAATTGAAATTTAATGTTTATTTTTAATTTTTTGGGTCAAAAAAAATTTATTTTGTACAGTGTATATTTTTTATGGTGCATTTTTAATCCCCTACAACTCATTCTCAGACAGTTTTTCTATAGAACCAACGGTTTCTGGGCTACAATGCTTCGAATAAAACCTTTGCCAAAAGGCATACGCCCTTTCAGAATGTAACTCATGGGTGTAAAAAATCTCTCCATCTGTGAAAAATGCTCAGTTTGCTGAGCCAAATACGTGTGCAAAGTTTCATTCAAATCAAAAATGGTCGATATTCGACCATCGGTCATTTGGCGCGATCTTGCTCTTGAATTACTTTTTATTTATCCATCAGTCACCATTTTGGATAGGTCCTTTTGAAACAGCAGTCGCTAGTCTACAAAAATAACTGATATCATAAAGAGACCTTTGTATCAAAAAGGAATAACTGTAAAAAAACTCAGCGAAATCGGCATCGATTTGCGAAGCTGCGTGAACTGCCTTAGTTGTGTTGTGATTAAGGTTGGCAACACAGTAATGAACGGTCGCATCGTGCTTTTGAACCGTTACGGTAATTAGTAAATTTCGGTGGTTTTCCCATAAAAAAAAATAAATATATGTAGAAGTTATTCATTGTAATGTGCCGCATGTGAAAAGTGTAAAATTTAATTTGGTTTTTTCCAATGCCTTGGCGATGGCTCGACTATGCTTGTTCGAACGAGAGCGAAAGCACGGGAACCAAGTATTTTGACAGTGAAATAATGACTTTGGCTATTCGTACACACAGACCGAGTTATAACGGAACGACCAATTTGCACGTCTGTTTTTGTCGAGCCTCCGACGCTGAATGAATTTTGATGACAAAAGCAAAAATATTTACTTCTTTCTTTTTCGCATGCAACGCGAGTTGCGGAATTTGTAGGGTTGCGTCAAATGTCTTTTGGCCGTGTTGCCAGCTGCTGCAAATCTGGTTTCTATTGGTTTTCGAACATGATATCCGCGATATCATGTAGCCGAGATGATATCCGATAACAGCTCGATTGTATGGGATACCAGGTGAGTCGCCTGATATCAGGTGATATGCGGTGTAGTGTGAACGGGGTATAAAGAGAGTAAGATGATAAATAATATGAAATTTTGGTCTGCGTGAAAAATGAAAAATCCTAACTGAATCGCAACAAAGCAATAACTGTGGAAATCCTCTAAATGAACGCGGGATAAAAACAAGAATTGCCTTGAAAAATGACTATATACGTTCTCATGTGGTAAATAAAAAAATGTGGTTATATGAAATCTCCATTATCAATACTTTTCGGTACAACACATAATACAGACAAACAACACATAATACATTAAATTTTTTTTTTTCATTTTCACGAAAACCTCGAATTTTAATCCTTTCTATTTTCATAGCACCTATTTGGGTCTATTATGTGCATATAATAAACAAGATGTACGAGTTGAAACCGTAATTTTCATCTCTTTTGAAACGCATCTATTTATAAATCTGGTTTTTGGTGATATTTGAAACGGGTCTTTGTGGGATGAAACTTAATAGTATTTAGCATCACTTGCCATTCAAAGGCTACAACTGCCAATTTTTAATTTGTGGCACTCTTCAATTCAACTGCCGATATCTGCCATTCTGGTGTCATTGCTTTTCTCGCACATTAGCTCAGTTAGTCTGCTGGTTCACCTTTCACCCAAAAGTACTTTACCAAACTCCTAAAAGCACAGAATGTTAGCTTTCCTCGAAGTCAAGTGTATCTAATGAAACTTGATCCTTCAATGGACCCACATCGCACAGCACGGGATCAGAAACAGTCTCTAGCAAGTGCCATTGTAGCGCCCGATCCGCAAGCACCAGATGAGTGATCACTTCGCTTAATTGAATCAAAAGCAGCGCCAGTTCAAACAACAAAATGCTAGCGCGTGATTAATGTCCCGCATCCCGAAACGAATCATATTTCGATAAAAGAGCCCACGACGCCTGCCGTCGCCGCTAGCTGGTATTGATTCATAATGTAAACACTTTTCCGCACTTGTTTTTCCTTCTTCCCGTTATGGGTTTTATCGGATTGTAAGACAATCTTTAGCAGCTCATAAAAACTACTCCCGACTTGAATGCACTGCTGGGTAGGGCGTTCTTCGTTGTTTACGCTTCGGCAGTAAATCGCTCGCATAAAGAAGAGATCAATTATCACAGGAGCGAAGATTTTCCCATTGGCCTGGTGGGTTGGCCGAGGGGGATAGGAACACAATGAGAATTATTCATAGTACTCCTGCTTAGGGGAAGCCAGATTGAAACTATTATCTTCGCAGCTCATCGCTTGATAGAAAACCATTACTGCGATGTGTCGCATTCCGAATCAATGTCAACAACAGCGCTAGCGACCCACTTGAGGACCGTAAGTGAATGAAACTTACCAGGTTGGAGACTGGAGCTCACCATAGACACTTGACGGGAGTCGTGATCACTTGAGTAACTATCATTATTCAAGTGATCACGTTAGGCTCGGGGTTTGAAAAAAAAAAAACTCTGTACAAGTTCTGGTATTCTTCAACATCAGTAGACGAAGTAAATTTTTTCACACAATATAACTGTACACGTGGTCTTTATTTTTTTTTTCAACCTATACATTTTTAATATTACGATCAAATACCGAAGCACCAAATCTTTGTTAAACTTGATAATTGAATTAAATAATTGAAAAATTAACAAATTTACAGGGTACTGATAATAAGAAACATGTCATTAAACAAAGTTCTATGAAATTATTTTTTGAGGTCTTGACATGAGGAACACTATATTATAGCTGCTGATTATTTGACTATTTTCATTGTACCATAGATATACTTTATTTTGACCTGTAAAGGCTACTGAAATTTGCTTCTTTATTGTTAGAAACATTTACAAGTACTACTAATCCGAAACGCAAAAATTCATTTATTACATTATTCTTAAAAAACTATTTATTTATTTATTTATTTATTTATTTTTGTTGGGGTTCAACCGGTGGTCATTCGCCTCAGTCTTAAAAAACTAATGAAATTATAAATTAAAACAAAATGACGTTAAATTTGTAAAAAGGTGTTTAATCTACGCCCTAATGTTTTTTTTTTTTCAAATTATTAATTCTTTATTAATATTTTGAACATAATCAAATTCAAAATCAATGCATCCTTTTTTTGTAATTGGAATGAACCTGAAAAAACTTTTTTAAAACAAACCTGTTGTCAAAACTTGTCAGACACGATCACTAGGAGCACTGTTGTAGAACGAGCAGTGACTCTGGATTCTAACTGAACGAATCATTTTAATTTCACTACAAATTTGTCTGAGACGGTACAACACCAAAGTTTTTGTGTTTGACATAAGTTTTCGCCGCTTTTTTGTGGGAAACAAATGAGGTTTTTTATAGCACGTAGTCTTAATTATTGAAAGAACGGGTGATAAACGAATAATTGTATGACAATTACATTCAAGGCAAACAATTGCCACCAATGGGAAGTACAACGTAAGTGATTACATCCGCAACACACGCCAATTTACCCCCGAATAATTAGCAGTAACAATATTCCACAGTACCCCGTCATAATCGCTTTCTTGTCCTGATAACCTGCTTTCATCACCCCGCCCGAAACCAGCAAGCAACGTAAAGAATTGTGAGAACTTCAAGCCGCAGGCTAAACAATATTATTCGTCACGTCTCGATAGTGTTACTCTGTCACCACACCAGTCACCAGCGTGTAAGCCAACGCGAACAATGCTGCCAACAATAGGGATTTAAATGAATCCTCAATTATCTCGTTGACTGCAATTGCTGCACGCCGACTGCCACTGAAAGGAATTAGCATCCCATCGGATAGACGGACGGACGCATCGCCGTCGGTAAGTGAGAACAAAGTGGTCATCTGAAGTAGGCGCTTGCTTCATTCGATGCGAGAGTGGCCAAACACAATATGCTTTCTGATGAGCGAAACGCACAGAACAATTGCTGTTTTGAGGGATTATTGCGCCTCAGGCAGATGAAAGCAGATAAAGTAGAAAAAAATCCAACTTATTCACCCCTTACTAAACCGCAATACTTTCCACGCAATTCACACAACAATAGGTGAGTTAAAATTCACCACACTCACTCTACGGGTTCAGTGTCAGCAAGCGACGAAAAGCGAAAATGATAATGAAGAAGCAGGAGCGCCCCAACCAATCACGGTACGGCCTCTTATCCAATCAAGAGGCTGTTTATTCTTTTGCTCTTCCCCACTCACTTCGCTTCCTCCAGACCCAGACGAAGCAGCAGCAAAGTGCCCGTTCTGGTGGTGAATAACTTCTGCCCTCTCTAACAGTCTCTTTCTCTTGCTTGCCTGCTCGCACGTTCGCTTTTTCCAGCCACTTGTTACATTACAGTAAATCCGACTGAAACACACGTGCTCGCGGAGGGTGGTGAGTTCGAGCGAACTGGTTCTATTTTCGGGTTTTCCCTACGTCGTATGAGGATTGTGACGATTACGGTTGGAAAAGCGGAAAATTCATCATTTCCACTTGGAAGCTCGTTAAGTGCGGTTGTGTTTTCTTACTCCACTCGTGTCTCGTGGATGTGCTGGCGTGAAACTGGTGTTAAAGGATGAGTTTGCAAACATCAACGGCGACGAAATCGATCGCCTCGACTCCGTTCTCTATCAACGACATCCTGACTAGGTCCCGACGCGGTGACAGTGAAAGACGAAGCTCGGTTGAGTCGTCCGGAAACGAGGAAGAATTAAGTGAGCTTGGAAGAATGAGATACTATAAAAGTGGATCTTCGGTGGATCACGGTGAATTCTATGGAAAGTTAAACATGTCGGGCTACTACCATAACAACAACAATAACAACACTAATGGATTCAATTTGGGAAATCTACATCCGTCGTTGCGACGAGGATCGCTGGACTGTTTCATGGTTCCTGCGGAACGTTGTGACCAACGTTTGGGGTCCAGGTGCCATAGTGAGTTGGGTGACTGCGATGGGGATCGCTACGAAAAGTCTAGAAGTGAATCGAGCAGCGAATGCTTTCGGATGAAGAACGGTCGAAATGACAGCCCCTTGGATATGAGACGCTCGGCCGAGAACGAATCAGGTAACCATAGTAATGTGGAGTAAACAATTAGTGTAATGCAGGCAATTCAAGTGGTTAAAAGAAGGCTTTTAGCGCACGGTGAATAATGGTTTTAATGGACGGAGGCACGTGACAAATTTTCGCGGTGAATAATAAAACGTTTCCCGGTTGGCGTGGAAAGCAGATTCATTCGTGTTTGTCATGCAACTATACAAGAGAAGAAGCCTTTCAAAAAAAAAAAAAAACAATCCTTTTATAGTCAATTTATTGTCCTTTACCTGAACAGATTGTGATTCGCCTTCGCCGTACGGAAATCACCTTTCACTGCATAACGGCATGCTGGCGGCGGACGACTTGCCGGCTGCCACTAGGAAAAAGCGCTCTCGAGCTGCTTTCAGCCACGCTCAGGTGTTCGAGTTGGAGCGCCGTTTCGCTCAGCAGCGCTATCTTTCCGGACCGGAGCGATCCGAACTGGCGAAGAATTTGCGGCTTACCGAGACTCAAGTGAAAATTTGGTTTCAAAATCGTCGCTACAAAACCAAACGAAAGCAGATCCAGCAGCACGAGGCAGCACTGTTGAACGCCACCAAGCGAGTTCCGGTGCAGGTTTTGGTGCGAGAGGACGGAAGCTACGGACCTGCAGCTGCAGCTGCTGCTGTTCTGGCTGGTCAACCGCATTATGCTTCTGGACTGGATCCAGCGCTCCTCAATGTGTATCGTCACCAGGTATTGAGTTTCCGGAAACAAAATAGGAGCAGCCTAATTAATATTTTATTTATTTTTTTTATTCTTACCATTTGAATAGATTCAAATGGCTTACGGGATGCCAGTACCACCGATGCCATTTTCCTACTTCTATCCGGCTTCCAGCAAGTTGCCCACTTCTATTCCGGCAATGGCAATGGCTGTGACTTCAAAGCAGCCGCTAAACTTCTCCACCCGGTCGCCACCAATCGATCAGACGGCTGCTCATGAGCGCCGTTTGTCGCCAGCGGAAATCAGAGATCCCAGAGCCGGTGACGAAGAAATGGCGTATACCGGCCGGGAGCGCAAAATAACCGATGACCCCTGCGGACGAGAATCGACGGCAGAACGGAGTGGCAGCCATCACGAATGCGAAATGGTGTCTGCAGGAGAGGTTGAAGAGGAGAGTGAAAATGTGGAAATCGATTAAAGTTGACACACGTTTGTTTAAAGTGAGTCTCGAATGATGCGACAAAATAGAAAAACGAAGTGAACCAAAGATATGAAAGATAATTAAAGTGAAATGTACATACATCATAGCATTAGGCGTGAGCAGGAACCAGAATGATGTTAGTTACTAAGTTTCAAATGTGGCAATAAATTTTGTTGTGAATATTGTAGCAATTGTTTGAACTTTGAAGAGGGATAAACCAGAAAAACTATATTTCTTCTCTGAGCTGAACTGTCGTACTAGCTTGATCACAAAATGACCTGAATATTGAAATATTCATTCATAATAGAACTTTTTTCTTAGCCTTTATGAAGATCTTCCAAACTGTTCACAAAGATGTTTACATTTTTATGCTTACTCTTCTTACCGTACTATTTTTTATTACCTTTTCTCGGCCGCAATAAATTTTCATGAAACTCGTTTTTTTGTTTGTTTCAAAGAAACGGTCTTGAAATATCATGTTCATGGTTTTTCAAACCATTTTTTTTAAAGGAGCACCTAAAAACTATCTTAAATGAATAAATTGTAATATCGTTTGTTTTGATTTAAAGAGGATAATGTTTCGAGTTGACATTAAGGAAAATCAAACACAAGAACATCATAAAAAAACTAATATTTTTGCAGGATAAATTTTTGATTCCATACGAAATATATTTTTAAACAGCCTTCGATCACTAAAAAACGATTTCTCTTTTGAAGTTTTTACAAATTTTTCATATAAAATACAGGGCGAACGACATTATCCGGATTCTGGAGAAGTAAAAATAATTTTTCATCCGTCTATTTTTTTTTCAGACAAATTCCAGTTGAGAACATAGAATTTCTTTCATAAATTCTCGAATTTTTGGTATTGAAAATCATGAGACATTGAATGTTTAGGTAAATAATAACAACTCAGGTTGAATGAGCGAACACTTTCATATCATCGAATTGGCAATAAAATCAATGACTCATGTAATACAGGAACCAAAAGATTGAACACTGACAGAGTAAAATTTTGCTGCCTGGGTGTTAAATATTTGTGGGAGCTTCTCGTAATTGTAAAATATTTTTTTAATGTTTTATGAACAATTTACTCACGATTTACACTAAATCTGTCCCTCACATTTTATTTATGTCGCTTGATATTCTCTTTATTGTTTTTTACAACCATCTCTTACTTCTGTTCATCATACTATTTCTTTTATCCATTCATTGTTCTCTCTCTCTCTTTCTACTCGTACGCGAAATGGTTTCTCATCGTAAGAAAGTTTGC
The DNA here is from genome assembly GCF_029784165.1 of Wyeomyia smithii. NCBI lineage: Eukaryota > Metazoa > Arthropoda > Insecta > Diptera > Culicidae > Wyeomyia > Wyeomyia smithii. Next base: position 166,543,960 of record NC_073694.1, read on the forward strand.
ATCTGCAGCTGCTGCTAGAAAAACTTCATGTTAAGCCGTTCGACAGATGTTCAATTAATTAAAAGAGAATAACTTTTTCTACGAGCATTTTGGCGCCAAACGGTCTTCAGAAAAAAATTTCCCAGTAAAATTTCCTACAAATATCATGTATCGATATATTTTTAGGAGCCAACTTGACATCTCTAGAGAATATGTTTTAAAATAGTGGATTTTCCCGTTTAAAATCGTAGGGAAACCTAAAAAATCGGGCAGGAAAATATATTTCTACCGATCGATCTGAAAAATTTCACATTTATTTTAGGCCAGACATCTTTCATAAATAAGGAACTGTCCATATACCACGTGGACACTTAGGGTGGAATGGGGAGGTTGGAAAGTGTCCACAGTCCAAATATTTTTTTAAGTATTCATGTCAACGCTAGAAACCTAATGGAAACTAGAACTTGTCTGATTCTGACTCGTTCAAAAACTGAGAGCCATTCTAGTGGTGAGTAAAACTGGAAAGCACCATAAGGAAAAATGAACTGTATGAAACCGGAACAGTGGAAATGTGTAAGGACTACGATTACGAAAGTAATGAATTGAAGAAATAATTAAATAATAAAATGAACAAACAATTCAATCTCACTTCATATGTAATGGAATAAAATTTGCTAAGGATACAAAGATGTGGAAATGCATAATCACATTCTTAGGATCCGTATAGTCATTAAAATGCGCCTTACAGAGACAAAATTTTACACTCAAACGTAATAGACAACAAAAATGCGGAGTTTGAGTTGTTGCAGGATTTAAAAATTGTGGAATTGTAAAAAATTCGACACGAATTGGAGCCTTCTCTCAGTCCTCTCTGAACGAAAGATTTGGACAGATTCAAATTTTTAGCCGCATCCCTGACCAAAGCATTGGGATTTCGCGTAGACGCCTTCATAACACGCTTGTGATCCAGATCACTGATAAACATCCATTCTGACCTGAGTGCAAAAAGAATGTACACAGACACGCGCGCCCATATTCATTGTTTTAGGTAATTCCTTTCTAGCATTTTCTAGATGTTCTGGGTGAGTTCCCTGCCCAGACGCGACCCGTTAGAGAACATCTATAATAACACGACGTAAATAATTACCCTCTCCGGATTCAATAATGTTTAAGACTTACTGATCTAAGTATTTTTGCTTTTTCATCAAATTTATTAGTACTACCATTTGAAAAGGTCCGAAGATTTTTTCAAATATTAAAATATTTTCAAAATTGAATATGAGATTCAACACTAAAAAAATAAATTTCAAAAACAACCTCAGATTGATTTTTTTTTCAAAACAAATTTTTTAGATAAACAATACAGTTGCCCATTTTTTCAATACCAGTTTTTTACAGATTTGAATCGTTCATTTAGAGTGTAGGTGTTTCCAGAATACAAATGCGTATAGTTTAGGCGTTTTCAGAATACAATTGCTGAATGTTCACCGTTTTCATCTGACCTTTATATTTTTCATGATTTTAATATTGATTCGCTGGTGAGCATATCAATTCCAAATATCGATCACTTCCGATTTCGATGAAACATTGCACACGTATTCAATTTAGCAAGTAGAGTATTTTCCGCGGGTGGAAACATATTTTGGACTCAAGAATAACTATCTAAAGTGTTGTATGCATGCATTTTATTTTAATTATTGAAGCTCGGAATTCTCTAATTGTATAGAAAAACTGCCTGAGAATGAATTGAAGCGAACTGGTTATTCCTGGTTCTCCTATTTTTTGATTTAACAATTTTTCAATAAACACTAAATTTTAATTTATTAAAAATAGAGCTGAATTTTTTCAAAGAATCTTGAAGCTGTAACAAAACTTTTGGTAAAGGCGGGGAGCCTAGCGTAATTGGTAACATCTCCGCCAACCACGCTTGTGGCCTGGGTTCGAATCCCAACGCCGACATAGGTGTCGATGGTTTTGGGGTGGCGTGATCCACTCACAACCAACCCAACTGGTCTAGGTTTAACTCTAGCCGACACCGGGAGATTTTCTGAGGTGAAAAATCTCTGGGTACACGCCTTCCATCGCTTGAGAAAGTAAAGTCGTTGACGCTGGTCCCCTAATCAACGGGTCTTAAGCAGAGCTGGGAATTTTCACTGTCAGCAACAGAATATCCGTTGAAATTGAAGGCTGTGAATATCGATGTCAGCACGAAAGACCTGGAAATGAAATTACTTTCAGGTTCAATTGGTTGACAGTGGTAATACTGACTATTGCGATTTCGCACGCGCTGTGTTGTTTTAGCGATGTTCATGTGTGTGAGCATTGGGGTGGGGAAAAATGATCGATTTTCCAGAACCAAGTTTTTTTGGTTCCTTTTGGGGCCCCAAACAACTCTAAACTTACCGGAAGTCGATTGGTTTTGTCTCCGCTTGGCGCGTTGCATTTCAAATTTGTATGAAAATTTATGTGGGAAAACCTACTTTTTTGCATTTACCTTTCTAGAGAGCTCAATAATGATCTAATAATGCACTACATTATTTAAAGGTATAGTATTTTAGATGCCCAACAACTTTGCAGAAGGCACTTAAGAGCTAGGATGTCCCTAAGAAGAGCTATAACTGTCCAAAGTTGAGTATGTCGATTTAAATGCAGAAAATCTTGTTTTCTGCCAACATTACCAATGTACCGGCGTCAGTAGGATTTCCATCAGAAGTAACCTGTTGTAACGAGTTTATACACTCAGCTGGATCAAACAAACAAATTCAGGTCAATATTCTAGGCGCAGGTAGAATCTACAACGTGTTTCAGGGGTTACTTCTGATGGAGATCTGACTAACGCCGGTACACTAACAGTGTTGGCAGAAAAAATGATTTGCAACATAAATTTCGACATACTCAACTTTGAACAGCTCCAGTATTTTTTTGGGACACCCTAGCTTTTTGATGTCTTCGGCCAAGTTGTTATGCATAAAAAACCTACCATTTGAAGTCATTAAACCTATGATTTGAGCCACTTTGAGCTCTTTAGAATGGAAAATGCAAAAACGTTGGTTTTTCCATACAAATCTCCATATAAATTTGAAATGCAATGCGCCAAGCGGAGACTAAACCAATCGACTACCGATAAATATAGGATTGTTTGGGGCCCCAAATAGAACGAAAAAAAAACTTTGTTCTGGCTTTCTGCTATCGAGTTTCGTTTTTCCATATAAAAATTTCCCACCCTAGTGAGCATGTAGATGCTCATTTACTGCATTGGCTTTAAGCATTAGATTGGCTATGATCAAATTTATTCAGCATGTTTCTAGACAATATCATTTTTTTCACTGACATGATCTTCAATGAAAATTGACACAGGTGGCACCCAATATCAGTCTCAATTTGAGAGAATGAAATTGCTGTTGTGTAGCGTTGGTGATTGGCACTACTTACAGTTGTTGTGCTAATGTTGAACTAAACCAACGGAAAATAAGCGAGAATAAAAAAAACTTTTGGTAAAAAGTCTTAGATGGATTCTTCTTAAAGGTTAAATTTGAAACATTTTCAATTTTAACGTTTTAACGAATAATTGAATTTCAGTGATGTGAAATGATTTTAGAAGTTTTTTTTTCTGAATGGACTTGCTCAGTGCGACCAGAACCGAAGTTTTGTACGGGATTGCAGGCTGCGGTACCTCAGCTGGTTGCGCAATCCGTGAAAGGCCCTGTTTGCGGCCGCTATCCGCCTCTCTATCTCACGGTCAACCTCGGCTAAATTCATCGACTACTCTTCAAATGATTCCTCATCTATCACCATCGCAGCACTAACATCTGCAGGGCTCCCACACTCTCTACCAACCATAATGTACTTCGTATTGGCACAGTTTATGACAAGCCCAATTCTGCTAGCTTCCCTCTTGAGAGATACAAGGGCCTCTTCCATCGCTCCACGGTTAATACCAATGATATATAGTCTGCAAAACCTAGAAGCATGTGAGACTTCGTGATGTTTGACATCTAGTCACCCTGATTTGAACTATCTAATGTCACGAAAGCGTCTGATATCTCACTAGTTATCCTGACGCTTGATGTGGAACCATCAAAAGTGGCACGAATCAGTCTAATTGGTTTTCGACCCTGACTTTGTAAAACTCGATGAGTCTTCTTTCCAGCTACCTTATAGTTCTTCAGCTTTTCAACTGCTTTCTTCACCTCGTCCATGGATGGTGCACCCACAGCTTGTCCATCATTCTCAATGTAAATCCTGCTCCTTTCGACGCCTCTGTCATCCTCGCCGTTCAACAGCACGCTAAAAAGCTGTTCGCCCTCCGCCTCCGCAAGAACACGTTCCCAATGCTAATTGGATATGCTCGAGATCTAAGAACTCCTCCTTATCGTTATCGGGATTATCATTAGTCGGTGCGGGCACATTACTTACTTTACTTTTTTGGCTAACGGACCGTTCACCGGTCTAGGGCCGAACGAATTAGAGATGTCCAGCTTCTTCTGTCTTGGGCAGCCGTTCTCCAGTCTCCTCGTACCCCAGCAGATCGTGCATCTTCTTCCACCGCGCACATCCACCGCGTACGAGGCCTACCACGGAGCCGACGGCCTCTTCCTGGTTCTCTACTGAAGATAGTTTTGCCGGCTCTCTCGTCAGGCATTCTGGCTACATGTCCAGCCCACTGAAGCCTGCCACGCTGTATTACCTTCACTATATCAGCATGTTTGTACACCTGGTACAACTCGTGATTCATGCGTCTGCGCCACACTCCATCTTCCAGTTTACCGCCAAGTATCGATCGCAGAACTTTACGCTCAAAAACTCCGAGCAGTCGTCGATCAGCTTCCTTCAGCGTCCATGCTTCATGTCCGTAAAGGGCCACCGGGAGTTTCAGCGTCCTATACAGCGCTAGTTTTGTGCGAGTTTGCAAACTACGGGACCTTAGCTGGTTACGTAGTTCGTAGAAGGCCCTGTTCGCAGCTGCAACTCGTCGTTTCACTTCACGGCTCATATCGTTGTCACATGTCACAAGTGTACCAAGATAAACGAATTCGTCAACCACTTCAAATCGTTCCCCATCTATCTCCACTCCAGCACCAACACCACGGGGACTTCCACGCTCTCTGCCAGCTACCATGTACTTCATTTTGGCAGAGTTAATGACAAGCCCCAATCTCGCTGCTTCTCTCTTAAAAGGTACGAAGGCCTCCTCCACGGCCTCACGGTTGATACCGATGATATCTATGTCGTCCGCAAAACCAAGAAGCATGTGAGATTTCGTGATGATTGTACCGTTTCTTTCCACGTTTTCTCTTCGTACTGCACCCTCAAGAGCGATGTTAAACAGTAAGTTGGAGAGCGCATCCCCCTGCTTCAGTCTATCCAACGTTACGAATGCGACTGATGTTTCGTCAGCTATCTGCACGCACAATTTTGATCCCTCAATTAGTTTCGTAGGGAAACCGTGTTCCAGCATGATCTGCCACAGCTCGTTTCTTTTTTCTGAGTCGTATGCCGCCCTGAAGTCCACAAACAGATGGTGAGTCGGTAAGTTGTACTCCCGGAACTTATCGAGGATCTGTCGCAGGGTGAAGATTTGATCCGTCGTGGAACGCCACTGCCGAAAACCAGCCTGGTATTCGCCAACAAAGGATTCCGTTAACAGTCTCAATCTGAAGAACAGGATACGGGAGAGCACTTAATATGCGGAGTTGAGCAACGTTATGCCTTGATAGTTGCCACAATCCAATCGATGACCCTTCTTATAGATAGGGCATATGAGGCATTCCAACCAGTCGTTCGGCATTTGTTCATCCGCCCAGATCCTTATTATTATCTGGTGGATCTCATAGTACAGCCGCTCGCTTCCCGCTTTTAGAAGTTCGGCCGGGATACCGTCCTTTCCAGCGGCCTTGCCGTTTTTCAGCTCCTCCTGTGTTGGTGGCTCCACAGCTTGTTCGTCACTCATAATCGTCATCCTGTTCCTGCTCTGCTCATCCAGCTCCTCACCGTTCAATAGCGCCTGAAATTGCTCCTTCCACCTGGCTGCAACCGTCGGTTTATCAGTACGCAGGTTGCCGTCCTTGTCATTACACATGACCGGCACAGTGAAATTCCTGCTTCTGACTCTGTTGACAGTTCTATAGAACGTCGTTTTGAGCATAGCTGTCCTCTGCGCTGGCGAGCACCTGCTCCTCGTACACGCGCTTCTTCCGACGGTGGGTTCTATTTTCGGCAGCTCTTGCCACCCTGTATCTCTCTCTATTCTGACGCGTAGCCGCAGTGAGCATGCGGCTCCTGGCACGGTTCTTCTCATCTGTCGCTCTCTGGCACTCGGCATCGAACGAGCCATTTGGCTGTCTTCCACGCGTCGTACCTACCACCTCTCTCGCAGTCGTTTCGATGGCGCCGTGGATGCTGCTCCACAGCCCATTTATATCTTCCACTCCTTCCTCCTGCTGTTCTGCGATCCGTTGATCCAGCTCTCTGGCGTAGTCTGCTGCCACGCCATCAGCTTTCAACTGCTGAATGTTGAAACACGTCGTCCTTTCTGTGCGAGATTTCAGCACGTTCGACAATCGTGCGCGAATCTTACAAACGACAAGATAATGGTCAGAGTCAATGTTTGGTCCCCGAAAAGACCTAACATCAGTAACATCCGTGCCGACCGTCAATCAGTACGTGATCGATCTGGGAGCAGGCTTCTCCATTTGGATGCCTCCAGGTGTGCTTCCGAATATTCAAACTTGGAAAATAGGAGCTACATATGGCCATTCCTCTGGACGCGGCAAAGTTTATCAGCTTCAGGCCGTTTTCATTGGTTGACGAGTGGAGGCTGTACTTTCCAATGACCGGACGGAAGAATTCCTCCCTCCCAACCTGTGCCTTTGCGTCTCCGATGACGACTTTTACGTCGTGTTTTGGGCACTCGTCATAGATTCGCTCAAGCTCAAGGTCATCCACGGGCCTCCACCGGATGACTCTTGTTTTATGATTTCCCAGCACTACGAAACCGATGCCCCGTTCTGCTGCTTTGCCGCCACTGTAGTAGATGTGGTACTTGAAAGAAGTGCGTACAATAGGGTCCACTGCACGGAATTCCCTTTCTCCGGAATTTGGCCACCGAACCTCCTGAATCGCTACGATTTCGACTCCCTGTCGCTGTAGTTCTTGAGCAAGCAAGCCAGCCCACGCCGGTTCATTGAGAGATCGGGCGTTCCAAGTACCCGATTTCCAATCGTATACCTTAATCTTTTTCCGTGTTCGTAGCCTAGGTCTTTGCCGATTAATCCGTTCCGTATTTCTAAATTCGTTGTTCGTGGTTGAAGAAAGGTTTCGGTATGCTACCTTACCAGGGTCGCGATACCTACATCCTGCTGATGGGGCTGCCATCTTAGGTGTAGCTGGCGGGATACAGCATTCCATAATTCAGCCGCCCGCTCCGGGTCAGACGCTGTTGTACGCCGCCCCTATGGGGATACAGCCACGTACGACCCCCTTTCCAGTCAGCATACGACCATAGTTTTCACCGGGGTTGGTTACCCGATCTCCGCTAAGGTTACTCGTATTCCGGTCGGCACCACGTGGAGGTTGGTATGGGAGTTACTGAACCGAGGTGAATGAACACAATAGGGACCATCAATATATCAATATAACACAACTCATAACTTAACATGGCCATAACTTCTAAATTATTTATCTAATCTTTTTGCTATAAAAGAATGAATTGTGTTATAATAATCATACTTTTTCGTGAATCTATGCTTGTTGCTGTAGAACTGAATTTTTCAAACTTGACTCAATAACTGGTCGCAGAAGGCAGCTAGCTCTTCGGGATGCTTTGTATGTCCGGCAGACTATAACTAACTGGGCGGCGCGGCGTGCACCTCTAACGGAATTTTGTATCTTTGCTAGCACACTAAGAAAAAAAAAATAAATTAACAAGATAAAGAACATGTCGCATTTATTTCTCTTGCTGCGATAACTCCGGCATTCTTCCAATGGCGACGCTTCTGCAGCAGACTCCGCTGCAACGATCGTCAGCGGGTACTACCCGCCGGGTAATGTTTCCTTACTGCTCCATGGCACTCAGCCGAGAGTACTCAACCTAGCAACTCATCCGATCCGACGAGCAAACACCAAAGTTGGCGCATTCAATCCACGGGCGTCAACAGGACAACCTTCGTTGGACTTATACAACACAAAGCGGAACAATCTTTGCTTTTGCGAGACTTTAACGTGGTCGATGCTGAATTGAGTATTCACGAGATGGCTGCACCGCACAGTGGTTCGAATTGTATAGCAAGGGCGGTCATAAATCATTTTTGTACAGTATTGCTCATGAAAACTACTGAAATCGACAGAATTAGATGTTTTTCGAAACTTTTCTGGGACAACCATCATCTAACTTGTTTCAATTTTCTGGCATTGCCTTTATTATGCCTGAATAATAGGGTGCCAATCGAATATAGGGAAAAGTTTAACCGTTGAATTTCAAAATACGGCAGCTTTCAAAAGTTTTGCCTCCTCGAAAAAAGTCCTTATGCAAAATTCAATCACAATTTGGTTTCGTTAAGTGAACCCTCAAAGCGATCAAAGTTTTATTTTTCTTTTTATACGTTATTCTTCTGGAATAACTTCAAACAAATTTGATGTTTTCTCAGGAACCTCCCGTATTTAAACACCAAATATTTAAGCACAAATTTGTAAATTTGAGCTGAATGTACCACAACCCTTCTAAGAAACTATGTAAAAACTATAAAATAGAAAAAGTGGCCATCTTTAGCCGCTAGTCATCTACTTAGATGCAAATACTTGCAGCTGAAACCTGTAGTAAATCTTTTTTAAGTCCTAAATCTTTCGTTTGGTGGTAATTTGGTGACAGTATCTGGCGCGGAACACATTTAAAAGTTTACATGAATTTAAGTATGAGTGGAGCTCTCTGACTTTATTACTACGTTCCCTCTTACGACTAATTATAATTTCAGTTTAGCACATACCTATCCAAACAACACTGCAATAGCAAAACATACCTGTTTTTAACGGCTTATGAAGAAAATAAGCAAATGAAGCAATTGAATTTGTTCTACAGCGGATATGTACACAATGTAAAAAAACACGTCTGCTCAAACTGATTTTGCAATTGTCGAACACCTTCACTTATCTCGTGCTCAAAAGTAAACTGTTCATCGAGCGGGGGCCTAGTGTGGTTGGTAACGTCTCCGCCAACCACGCTCGACGTCTGGGTTCGAATCCCACCGCCGACATAGGTGTCGATGGTTGTGAGGTGGCGTGATCCACTCACAACCAACCCAACTGGTCTAGATTCAATCCTAGCCGACACCGGGAGATTTTCTGAGGCGAAAAATCTCTGGGATCACGCCTTCCATCGCATGAGGAAGTAATGCCGTTGGCGCCGGTCCGTTAATAAACGGGTCGTGAGTTAGGGTCCTGGGTGTGGAGTCGCCTCCCTGGGCGTCGGTGATTGGCCACAACAGTGGCGGAACTAGACCGACGGAAAATAAGCGAGAATAAAAAAAAAAAAAAGTAAACTGTTCATAAAATAGGCCAACAAAAACAGCTTTCCTTCATTCTCAGGTTCATAACCGATCCAATAAATCAATAATAACCAGAAAACAAAAAAACTTTATTTGTATTTTTAGCCTATGGGCGAACCACTGTGCACCGCCGACCAAAACAAAACGCCGAGAACGTCGAAGTCAGCTCAACGTTTTAACAGCTAGAGGACAATTGCGACATATCTAACCCTAAATATTTGTTCACCAACATGACAAAAAAAACTATCAGATCTTATTACGCGACAATATCGTTCAAAATTGGAAAAACTCACGAATTCAAACTAATGTACGTGAACGATTCTCGCCAAACATGTGAAAAGGTCCCATGTGCAACAATGTAAACATTGAGTAAATGTCAAAAGAAAAATCGAACCAGTAAATCAAATCCTATTTTCTCAATAATCACTAAAATTAACTTTGTTTTGTTTAATAGTAATCATGAAACGACCCTGCACGTAAAAAATAACATTAAAAGTTGATCATATATCTGAAAGTAGGACAGATTGGACTCAGGCCATATTAGTGCTAGTGCTGGATATAGTTTTTTTTTTGTTTTTTTTGTTAGTAGCTTAAGTATTTATGATAAATATTAGTAAATAATGAGTATGTGTGTCCAATCACAAATGGTGACTTCTCAACACTGTTAGAAATTTGTAATTTTAATTGTTAGGATTTGTTTGCTTTCGCAATTAGGACTTACCATTCGTAGGGATTTAAACCTACTTGTAAGCTGGATATAGGTCCTGAAACATAGGCCCCTAGTATTGTTAACAATGGAGATGGGCCTTCTTGAATCTAGCTTCATTCAGGGTGTAATGTTTTTTTCATTATGGTGTTTGACTCGTTTACATATTTTATACAGCAGTGTTTGTACGTGAATCAACTACGAGTTTCTTAATTATCTTAGTGTGCACGACTCTAATATATTCTATTGAGATAAGGAGGAAATAACCATTCGGCAAAATGAGTAAAAACCCTCGCATTAAAATTAGATTCCAGGCACACAAATGAAGCTTTTCTCGAGTTAGTGAAACAGTGTTCAATTTTGCTATTGAATATCCGTAGTTATTATTTTTATTGATTTTTATACCAAAATTTTTACGTAAGTGAACGGATATATTCATTTTATTTATTCTTTCTCAAGCCTGTCCGTATCATTTTCGAAATGTTCGTCACATTTACTTGACTTCACTACCCTGTGGCGGCTAACATGTTGAACTGAGATATGATTTGCCTGAAACTGATTCTGGGCAGAGATGGTTAGCATGTTTCAACAACCGTGATCTAAGCCCGCCGCTATATTTTTCGTAGCATTTAAGCTTTGAACAGTAGCAGCTCTTTTTAATGCTTCGAGCGGTGCTTGTATTATTGTGCATGCAGAGAAATATCGGAAGAGACGAGTCGCTCGTCTGACAAGAATTTTACAGCGAATTTCGTAGTATTTTAATATAATGTAGTCTTTGATTTAACATAAAATGTCCCGAAATATGCGACTGTAATATTTTCTAATGGTTTTGATTGTTTTCTAGTTGCAAAACTATGTCTATTTAATCAAAGAACATTGAAACTGCATTGTATTGTGCGAGAAATAATCATACAAAATGACATCGCTAGAAATCTTCGCATCGCTGGACTCACCAACGAATTGTAGAGTAGTGCTGCAGCGACAATACCGTTTGTACATATATATCGCAAGCCTCTTGTTTTGAGATTTTTCACAATTTTACTTTCTGCATTTTTTACGGGATAAATTTTCTTTCTCCAAATCATATGTTGCCACCATGTCAATTAGTCATGGTTTGCGATAAATCCAAAGGAAAACTCTCAAGTTGAGTCAAATACGATGTCTCACATCGTGGAGTGGAAGTGACAACATCGCCGAACGAGGCAGATAGATCAAAATGACTTCCGTTTGCTTCTATCTCTTCATATCGGTCTACGGCCGGAGTTCTACATCGACAAACAGCTTCATCACTCCGCAAAATTTCTGATGCTGCTTCTACAAGAATTGTTTATAAAAACTTTTAATGAATTCAACTGATTTATTTATAAAAACTTACGCAACAACACTACGAATTTATCACCCTCCATACACTACAAAACTGTGTTCGAGAAACGAGCACTGACAACCTGAACTGAATAGGTAAAAGGGCCCATCAGCCAGTAATGCAGATTGCAACTCAGGCCCTCATGTATCGTGGGCCCAGTGATGAAAATGGAGATGGGCCCTTCTTTATTTCGCAGAAAAAACTTATAAAATGGTTATTTTAATCAAAAATTATTACCCATAAGGGTAGATTAGACATGTTTGAATTGAAAAAACATTTAAACTTGGTTTGTTTCCATTTGACATATGGGCCTTTTTTCACATGTTTGGCGAGATATGGGGCGAAAGTGAAGAGTAGTTTTAATGTTGGTACACACTTTTACAGCAGTAGCCAAAATCACGGTAATTTTACACTCAATACTAAAATTGTAACCGCGCAAGGGAACTGATTTTGAAATATCTCAACAAACGGATGCATTTAGAAAGCTAGTTGACAACAACCACATGATTCCAAATATTTTAATCATGCGTAATTGGATTTTGATTATTTTTGAAAAAGTTTGAATGCTTTGAAACTTCACTTCTGAAGAAGACTTTGTCTCACATTTTTTCATCCAGATCTTTTTATCAAAAGGTTTGGAATAACGTCAAGTTTCAACAAAAATATCAAGCATTTAGTCCTTTTTTATTTTCATTTAAAATGTAGTGTTATTTTTTAATTTTCTAAACTTCAATCCGGAATAACCAGAAAGCGAATTCATTTAGAAAGGTGTTCACTAGAAGCTATTTGATTCTAAACAACTCCAAAAAAAAAAATAACATTACTGGAACACAATTATTCTCGAAAACGTTGAAATTGATATAGGCTCTGCGATTTGTCCTTTAAACTGATTAAATTTTTGAGTATTCTCAGATCATAGGTATAGATTGGCTCGGGCGAAAAACCCCTGATCTTTAGTTTTTTTTTGAAAAGTATTATGCAGATATTATGAAAAAATCAAAAAGATCGAGCAATAATATAGTTCCAAACATAAAAACGTAAAAAGATCTTTTCAAAAGATAAAAAAATATACCGAACTACAGCATTGAAATAGCAACTCCAAGATTGCGATGCTGAATTTAATTTACAGTTATCAAAGAGTCTTTGACAGATATGATTTTCAACTTTTAAATTAACTTGAACTCGAACTTGTGCGTGAAAACTGCTTCTTTTTCAAATAGGCAATCAAGAATGAAGGAGTTGATTACGACTTGCTGAACAATTTCAATTGATTTTTAGAAAAATCTATAACATGACTCGACCTTAAAAAACAAATTAATCCAGACTTATCGGACTAGTAAAGGTTGGGGTAAATAGAAAAGGACCGTTGAATTAACAACATCCAATCAACCATTGATTCAGAGAACTATGGAGCTAAATTAACTTTACTCTATAACCGTCGGTTACAGAATCCAGTATGATTTTTATTTGTGCTCAAATGTTTAGTCATACTTTCACGTTAATATTTAAGGGTTATCATAAGTAGGGTTAGTAAAATGTAATTGAATGTTAATATTAATTGTTAAAGTAGGTAATTGTTAAAGTCAAATTAATATTCAAACAATTGTCAACACACTTCCACAATATATACGATACACAGTGGGTATAAGTGGGTGGTGAAAGAGCCAACTCCCCTCCAGTATGACAGCAGGGTTGAGGGGGAGGAAAACTGTTATACGGATGGGTGTCAAAATAATCTGAGCGCGAAATATGGTGCAGCCATTGTAAAATAAAATAGCGCGAATAAGGTTCTTGGTAGCTGAGAACGCGATGCTAGGTCATATAGTATCTGGTTGTCGTGTGTTAAGGTTGTAGATTGAAAAGTGCTGTGCTAATCGTGAGTGGCAGCAGAGTTTACTCAGGTAACAGAATGAACCCTGAATGTGGAAACGCAGTTCGCAAGATAGTTGGAGTAATGATCTCGTTATTACTGCCCTCACAGGACCTTTTACTATTGGTTTAAATTCGACCGTTCAGTACGGTTAAACCAGCACACGACCGGCCTAGCGAGCTCTGGATGCCCGCTACGTCTAACCCGTAAAGGACCAGCGATCGTCCTCTGGCATTGAGCCATAAGCGCAAAGGAGGACCTACCCCTCTCGGCACGGCCACTCTGGTATCGTCCTGGGCCTGCTGATACTCGTCAACGAGGGAAGACCAGAGGAGAAAGCATAGCCAGCGTTTGTTCCTCACCCCGCCCCTCCGTCGTTAACCACAGCAGCAACGAAGCGGAGCATCACGCCACAGCAGCGTCGTCCACACCGAGCAGCAGCAGCGTCAACTTAAGCAGCGGTACGTACCGATCGTCAGCCATCCCCATACCCACACACATACACACTTACAATAGAAGTAATTAATAAAATTAGAAATATTCCCGCTTAAAATAATCTTTTTAATAAACTAATTTACGTCACAATTGCTTGCTTTTAAATACAAATTCAATACCACAATAGCCCGGATAACAAGGTGAAAGTAGTCCGCACAGTTGTTCGCGAAGCCCCGCTGATTACCCAGTAGTAAGCCGATCCTGGGACCATAATCACAGGGTCTCTTGCTACTGAGCTTTTCCGGGATACAGACAGTAGAGTAAAAAGTCAGTCACAACTCTAAGCCCGACATCAACCGTCCATTGACGAGGTGTCCAGCCGCGCGTAAGTTGGCCGCCGTCCAGGCGAGTATCCGAACCACACCACTTAAGCTTGTCAAAACTAGGAACCACCCACATGTAAGCCACTGACATGTTTGAAAATCGATAACTCATCTGCCACTTCAACCACCGTCGTCGCTGTTGTCGTCGTATTTAGTATCGGTCAAGTGGAGTGGGCCTTTGTCAAAATATGATGTTTTATTAGTGTTTTTTTTTTAAACTAAACGATGCAGCAGAAGACCACCACCGCCGTGAGTACGAAGCTGGCGTCGATTTCAGCGACAGTTTAAGTGGCTATTTTGTTGCCATTCGTCAACCGAGAACCACATCTGGCTGGCTGGGAAGGACGTTTGACGCCTGCCTGCTGTGTTCCGCGTTTTGCATTAGATCCAGTTTCCCTGGAGACGAGAATAAGCCTACGAGTAAGCCAAAGTGTGACACTCGGTTTTGTTTATGTTTTTTGTTTCTCATCGATGGAGGAGCAATCTGTTTACCACCGGATTTCTACTAAGCGAGATGTTTACACGGATGAACAACGTACGTGGTTTTGCGTGAAAGGATTACATTCGGTTCATCCTTAATTTGTTTAATAGGCATGTTTTTGAAATGCATTATGGCTTGTAATTAGTTGGATTTTCTGGGTGCATTCTGGTTGTTCTTCAGCGTGACTACCGAAGCGAAGAGTGCTTCTGTCTGGCACTTCAAGTAGCGCCATAAATCAAGCACTCTTCCCAAGACCTTACGCAAATCGATTTCGGTTGCAGTGGCAGTGGCAGGAAAGGTACCAACTCAACAGTGGACTTTGCGGTGAAAAGTAGCAAAATATCCGTAAAACTCGAGCCGTAAATAAATCCAGCACACTTAAGTGTTGCCAAAGAGTAGCCAGACTTAGTAACCACTTCAACGGCATCGCCACGCCACGTCAATCCGGATTGAGGTTATGAAGATGCGAAACACAGTCAGAGTGCGGGAGCCGATCGCCAATCAACACGAACGCATGTTAAAAGGGCAGCAGATAGACTGAAGAGGGAGCAGGGGTATTAGGTAATTTCGCATCTTCACAACCGACCTTCTGTGACCGAAAAAAAACTGGGTAATGGACCTGAAGTGGCTTTCGGAATTTTCCTAATCGCCCGAAATGCGAACACGCGTCCGAAGATGCTCTTGAAAATTGCTGCACTTGCGGAATGATGATTGGGCCAACTGAGCTGGCCCCAATCAACAGGAATGGGTTTAGCACTTAAGATGTAATTTTTCTACCCTTTTGATTTGAAAATAAAGATTTCATTGCGCCTGATTAACGAAGATTTCCCCAATAAAAATTATGTACCAAACAAAATTCATAAAATGATTCAGCTATCACCGAGAAGCGTTACGCTCATACGGGAAACGACAGTGACGCAACCGGCTCCAGGAATGGGTCCACGCTCGCATAAACATGCAACAGTGGAACAACTGTCTCTAAACAAAAAAGAAGGCAATAGAAGCGCCCTATTTCGGGCCAATTTACGTAAGAGACCTGCAAACATTCGGTGCGCCGGCATGGAACAGGAAACTTCGGTTGCGCACAGCGTAGAGTCCGAACCGCAAAACGCGTGCACTTGTTTTGTTCACCGGAAAAGCAGATGCTCCAACGCATTGCGGCTGGCCAATCTCTGGGAATTTCGAAACGTTGCGCGCCGCCTTCGGACAATCAAAATCCAAACAATTCGTCTGAATGTAATAAACACCGAACAAATAGCATAAAAAAATAAGAAATCTGGAGGACGAATCAAAAAGAGTGTCCGACCACAGGGGATCCCCTTTGCCTCATAATCCAACTACATCAGCATTCATCGCTACCGTTATGGACGGACCTCGGCAATAAAAGAAAAAGAATCTTGTTCAATTGAACGATTTCTTCGGGAGGGTAGAGGCTTCTAATAGCGCGGTTAGACGCATAAAATCCTTCCGTACTCGGCAGCAACTCATTCGACAGCGGACGAGTGAAACATGTGTTCGAATAGCTTGCCGCCCGCCACCTACGCGCCGGCCAACAAAGGTTTAACTGGATCCTATTATTTAGATTACGTTCCCGCTGCTTACCGTCGCCTGCTTGTCCTTCCGAAGCGAACCTGCTAAGCATATGCTCAAACTAATCGGGGTTCTTATGTTTCAGCGGAAAAATAAAAACTGATGAACAATTTTCACATCAGGCGGAGCAACTACACCGTAAACTGTATTAGATGCTCACTAATCCAAACAGTACAGCAGAAGGAGAACGTGTTTTGGGGCAGGGGTGAGGTCCGAGCGAAGCGAGAAAAAAAATCGTCACTTTTTTATGAGCTTCTCGCCGTGCAGCAGTTTGTCGGTTTTGTTTCGATGACTATTTGTTTGTGATTCTTTCGCACGGGAAAAACTTCACTGAGTTGCTAACGCTATGCTATGGGCGGATAATGAGACGAGGGGCGTGACGATGGGGATTGTCTAACGGTTACCCAGGGTAGTGTAGACTTGAGCGTTTGGCAGATTCAGGAAAGATGTGTATAACAGAGTTGATCTCAAGGTCACCGGGTGCCCAGAGATTGTACTTAGAGTGTTTGGACTTGGTTTCGTGGTAATGAATCGGTTGTACAATTTTTAAACATGACGTACGTCAAACTTGCAGTCCTTAAGTAATGCTACAAGTTTGTCGACAAAAACAATGCTCTAACTCTTATGCCTAAAGTGTGAAAGCTCATATTCAGTGGGTTATTCAGCCAATATTGGCGGTGAATATCATAAAAGTCACCCCGAATATTGCACTGAATGTTGGCTCTCACACTTCAGGCATGAGAATTCGAGCATTGTATTATTCGACAAACTTGTAGTACTACTTAGGGACTACAAATTTGTCATACATCGTTTCTCTAGATTGAGCAATCGGCACGCGGCGAAAATGCACCCTACAATTGAATATGCAACCTTGGTTTTGTGTCATGATTGCACCATTCCGAAATATACCACGATCGGAATAATTTTTCATACGGTCATTGGTCCACTATTTAATAAAAAGTTTCTTCAAACATTTACCAGTATCATCAATCAACTTCTCCTGATGATGTTCAGGAAGTTTCATTTATATTTTTAAATAAAACTATTACCAAAAAAATTGAAAAGAAAGATCTATTTTCAAGCTCAATTCTCCCTTATTATCGCCTATCAGACCTTATTTTTAAACTGTTATAATTAAAGGAAATTAAAAAATATGCAGCTAATTTTTAGAAACTCTTCATGTACGATTATTACATATCACGTACGATATTTTATTTGAAATTGGATTTATTGGTGAAATGCTAACGCCTGTTTCTTTTTATGATAGGACCAGCTTATTTCTGAGACTTCATCGCTCCACTTATTATGTCGATATCTTTACATTGAATATTAGGTGTGTCGTCTGACACTTGCTGTTGATCATGTTAGAATTCATTTTTGCATAAATGTTCTCCTGTATCCAAATGCTCGAATCGACCTTATTTAGCGTATAACTTGTGCTAGCCGAGTTGTACGAAAACAAGATCGTCTAGTACACACACAAAAGGGTTTTTTTCTTACTCATTCGAAAGATCTTGATAAATAAATTGAAATCAGGTAGCGTCGACCAACTTGAGGTTACAGAGTTCGCTTTGACATGCGAATGGTCAGATAGTTTCAAGTCGTAGTGTAGCCTTTGTTGTACGTAGGAGTCGTCTCCACTCCATGGCTGCATGGTCCATGGTTGCAGTTTGCCAACTCTGAAGTCTGCCTAGGGTCCGTAGGTCGTCTTCCACCTGATCGATCTACCTTGCCCGCTGTGTACCTATCCATCTCGTCCTTGAAGGATAGGTTTCAAGAATCATCTTTACCGGGCTGTCGTCCGACACCCTTACGACATGCCCACCTCAACTTGCCAATCTTGGCGGTGTGGACGATAGATGGCTCCCCAACCAGCTCCTGCAGTGCGTGATTCATTCGCTTTCTTCACATTCCGTAAGTAACACCTTCCGTTCGAAGGCTACAAAGTCGCGTTGGTCCTCCACAAACGTAGTTCATGCTCCATGGCCGTAGAAGACTACCGATCTGATCATTGTCCTGTAGATTGTTAACTTGATGCTGCGGAGAATGTTATTCGATCCGAGCGACCTCCGGAGACCAAAGTGTGGGCGATTTCCTGACATAATGCGCCGATGAATTCTTCTTCTGATATCGTTGTCGGAAATTACTCGTCATCCACCTTGATTTCAACGGTGTTCAGCAGAGTGATTGCGCCACTTTAGTCCATCGCCCTTCTTGTAGATAGGACACACAATACTTTCCATCCACTTCTCCGGAACTAGTTCTTGTCATTGACCCGGTGTACGGCTATAGCCAGTGTTTCTCCACCGTATTTCAATAGCTCGCTGGGAAGAAAGTCCACTTCAACAGCTTTATTGTTTTACAGCTGGTTAATCTCCTCGTCCACCTCAAAGAGAACGGAGGCTGGAATCCTGTTGTCTTTTGCTCGTGTACCAAGATCATTTGCTATACCGTCCTCGCGTTCTATTGCATCACATTTCAACCACTTCACGCTCGTCCGTAAGGAAATTGCCGTCCAAACTCCTCCATATATCGGCTTGCGACTCGTAGTCTTTGCGGAAGCTGCCCAGCTTCTTATAGAACTCACAAGTGTCTCTAGCTTGGTTCAGCTCTTCCAACGCTACACGTCCTTTGCTGGCGCTTCTTTCTCGAAGGACTGAGTTTTGGCTGTCTCGTGCCCGTGTGTATCGTTCCACGTTCGCTCTCGTACGGTGTTGCAGCATCCTCGCTCGTGCTACGTGCTTCTCCTCGACTAATTGTTTGCGTTCGCCGTCAAACCAGTCATTTCCACGATTTAAAGCCCTTGTACCTTGCTTGAGAGTATTATCCTCAACAGATTAGTGAGATACACGGAGGGTGTAAACGGTGTGACAAGTAACCAGTCTGGCTTCCGAAAGGGCAGGTCCACGCTGGATGCTATCTCCTCTGTCATCAAGACGGCGAAGATTGCACTCCAGCGCAATAATACGCTATTGCGCAATCGTTACGCTCGACGTGAAAAACGCGTTCAATTGCGCAAATTGGGACTCCATAGCGCTCGCGCTCAGGAGCATCCATGTACCGGTGTCGCTGTACAACATTCTGGGAAATTACTTCCAGAATCGAATACTTGTTTACTATAGGGAGGAAAGTCAGAAGTGTGTCCTGATCACCGCAGGAGTTCCGTCAGATTCTTTCCTGGGCCCGGTGTTGTGGAATGTCATGTATGACGGGGTGTTGAAACTCACGTTCCCTGTAGGGGTTGTTATCGTCGGCTTTGCAGGCTACGTAACGTTAGAGTTTTACGGCGAGTCGATCGAGGAGGTCAAGTTGACGGCCGCGCACTGTATACGCAAGGTCGAGGACTAGATGCGCTCCAAGAAACTGGAGCTATCGCATCATAAGACGGAGGGCACGGTTTTGGACAACCGTAAATCGGAGCAACAGGTGGTAGTCAGAGTCGGAGACAGCACCATTACTCAAAGCGATCTCCGAAGCTCTTAGGGTTTATGGTTGACGACAAGCTCACGTTCGGGAGTCACGTCGACTGTGCCTGTAGGAGACCCTTACGGCTATTGCAGCACTATCTCGTATGATGTCCAAGAGCTCGGCGGTTTATGGCAGCAAGCGAAGACTTCTTGCCAACGTGGTTTCGTCCATACTTAGGTATGGAGGGCCAGTGTGGTCCAAAGCGCTAGGTACTAACATTTACCGCGGTAAACTGGAAAGTACCTTCAGGCTCATGTGCTTGAGAGTTGCAAGTGCGTGTAGCACAGTGTCATACGATGCAATCTGTGTTTTGTCCGGCATGATACCTGTCAGCATCACCGTCAAGGAGGGCAGAGAATACTTCGACCAACGTAGGGGCATACGAGGTACCAGAAGGTCATTCTCGATGCTCCGCTGGCAACGGGTCTAACTCTACAAAGGGCAGATGGACGCACCGACTTATTCCGGGGTATCCGGTTGGGTTGGGAGGCGCCATGGCGAAGTGAACTTCCACCTCACACAGATCCTGTCAGGTCAAGGTTGCTATTGCCTGAAGCACAGGTTCGGACACGCTACAACGTGTGTGGTGGGTCAACCACCAACACGCCAGTGGTAGCTAACTACCAGTCTCCACTCCCCGATGTAATATTTTACGGTCGTTCCAGAAAGACCAAGGCTGGAGACTGGAGGGGTTTTAGTGGGTCGGGACAGGGACCAGTAGGTGTTTGGGGGAGTATAACCACCCCATCATCTCTCTTCGAGTTTTATCCCCACACCCAAAGTTCTCTTCTCAGATGTCTGTTCGCAGATTTCCCCGCCACCTTAATAAAAAGCCCTGATACATAGTAGTACTACAGCAGTGCAACCTATGGCGGATCGGTTACTGCTCCAGCCATCTTCAAGAGTAACTGGGCCAAACTGCTCTTCCGAGGTTAACGCTCCCTCCAGCTGCTGCGCGTATTTCTGTGCAACCTCGGCGTCTTGCAGTTGCTCGATATGTGATCGCGGCGTTCGACTTCGGCGGGTGTTATACACCGTTGAGAGTTTTGAGCGCATGCACAGTTACTAGGTAGTAGTTCGGATCTATATTCGAACTGCAGTAGATGAGGACCATGATTATGTCGGAGAAGAACCTGCCGTCGATTAGAACGTGGTCGATTTGATTCTCTGTCTGTTGGTCGGGTGATCTCCGGATGGAGTTGTTGGTATCTTAGCGGGGTACCGGTCTGTACATTACCTTCCGTCCTACTTGAGCATTCAGGTCCCCAGTGAGGACGTTCACTTCCCGCCGCGGGCAGCTATCATAGTTCTGCTCCAGCTGCGCGTGGAACGCTTCCTTCTCGTCGTCGGCTCTCCCTTCATGTGGGCAGAGCACGTTTAAGTATGCTGTAGTTGAACAACCGGCATTCTATCCTCAACTTGTACACCATCGCGTTGACCGGCTGCCACCCCATCACCCGTTGGCGCATCCTGCCCAGTACTATGAAGCCGGTTTCCAGCTCGCTGGTGGTGCCACAGCTCTAGAAAGTAGCCCTTTTTTCATACCTCTGATGCTGAAGGATGCCGCTTATAGTAATCCCTTATATTTTTTCGTCATTTTATACGTATCCGGTGATGCTCCCACTACGTGGTGCACGCGTCATTGACAAATCAAGCACTGATATCGAGAAAATATCGATATGGTATAATTTATGCAGTGCAACTGCGGCACCATAAGACAGATGTCATTAGTTTTCTAACGTATGTTGATTCCAATTCTTACACACGTTTTTTAATTTTCTTTTTGTGATCATAAATGTCTGTTCTCTATGGTTAATCGTTGGGCGAAACAGTGTTGAAGCCACAAATGGCCAACTTCAAGCCACTACTTTGAATTTTCGAAGGCACAACACTCGGTATTAGTTAATGCGTCGCCTGTGGAAATGCTATTTTATGTTTGCTGCTGTGAAACATCGTTATCACAGGAAACGCAATATTTATTTCCGAGTGTTGTGCTTCTGAAATTTCGAAGTGGTAGCTCGAAGTCGACCGTTTGTAGTTTCAACACCGTTCCAAAAAAAAGCAAAGCCTTGGTGCTACATTCCGTATCGGAACTCGACCTTCTGTTTATTATACACAGACTTCGCAGCCAACTGTTGAGTGTACAGGACAACTGCGGGGCTAGCGCTACGATCCTACTGACACTAACAGTCTCTCCCGAGCCGAGACTCGAACATACGACGACTGGCTTGTTAAGCCAGCATCGTACCTCGAGACCAGCTGGGAGAGCAAACACCGTTCCATCTTAAGCGAAATTCTCAGTCTTAGCCTAAATCAAATTAAACTACTAACCACTGTCTTTCACCCCCAACACAGCCGATATTAGGGTGCATTCTGATATTTGGTTCGATCCAATAGTAACGAAGATTGATTATCAGTTTCGATGTTTTTCGGTGATAAGTCTGCTAACACAGCTTCGTCCATGTGCGAGCTATTTGCGAGAGTTGATATAAATCTTTTTAGGGAAATAAAAGTAGAGGAACCAGCTAAGAAAGTTTTCCTGTACAAATATAACAATGGAATCTACTATTTCCACTATCACTGAAACATCCATTGGTGGACCCCATGCATCCCGGGCGTGCGTGCTTGTATAAACCTTCGTCACCCGTAGGTAATTGGTAACGAAAAACTCATCGATCACCCCCGCCATTGCCGCCATTGGTGGTTGCTTAGTTGGTAAGCGCGTTAAAAATGAAGATATGAGTCAATTTTTTCCTGCAATGTACTTGAATGAGTTCCACCCGATCCTCATTATACGCAACTTGGTGCTCCCTGCTTCGGAAAAGCAAGTATACGAGCTTGTTGTTTGCTTTCACTGGAGCTATAAATATTGACTGTTTACAAGGGGTGGCTTGTTTGGATGATGTGAACACTGATTAAAAGAAAAATTTTACGATCATACGAGCCGCTTGACGACAGACATCCTTTGTGGGCGAATCGTTTAGGATTGGTCCATAATCGACCCGTAATTGATGTTTCGATGGGGGAGGAAGTGTGAAAATTCTTTCGTTCGGCAGCAGAAGTATCGATCAGTTTGGTCTGTATATTTTTTCTACATCTCGAGGTCTGCCACCAGAACTTATTCGGGCAAGTTGATCCGACGATGCGCTCGTTGTCAGTTAACGACCGGACTGAGCATTATTCTGGGTGTTTGTTTACTCAAGCGACCGGAGAGTAGTTAAAAGTATTTAACTCTGGCTCAGATACTCGCATTTCATTGCCTATTGTATATAGACAAAAAATGTAGATCCCTATTTAGCTGCAAACTAGCTCAGCTTCACGTAAGGGGACTCAGAATAGACTCCATTTAAGTTGATTGTACTAATTACACAGATTTTCATTGACAGGAGAAAGTTCATTCGTCCCGTGAACTGTGGTATCGAAGAAGAAAAAAAAAAGAAACTCAATAATCGTAATCAAAAACAATAGCCGAATTAGCTTCATCCGACTAATTGCTTTTATCAAACCAACAATCGCCCACCTCCAATTTTCACTTCGTTCAACACAAGCAAACTCAATCGATACTATTCTCCGATCGAAGCTAAATATAAGAAAAATCATTTGCACCGCCAATTCGACTTTGCTTTCATCGCAACGAGCTAATAAATTATTTATATGCCATTCACGTTCGGTTTTTTTTCTTTTGTGTACTTTCTTCTAGGGGAACGTATTGTGAACGATTCTGAGGCAGCAGGACGGGGTAACTAAAATTGCTGGCAGGATCTCATTCGACAGAAGACGCCCACTTTGAGCAGGGTTTTGATGACGATTTCCACACCCAGTTTTTTTTTTTTTACTTGGAGAACTTTTCCAATGTGGTGAAAGTGTTCTAGCATAGGAGACATTGGTTTTGAAGAAAATGGAAAGTAAAGCGCTCCATAGATTAAATTTTTCATGAATGTCGTAAATCGAAGCACGAAAATCGATACCTAATTGGAAATCTTTTGAGGTTTAATAGGTTTACGTGTGTTACCAGTTCATGTAGTTCTTAGCTTTCGACTTTTCCGACTATTTTAATTATTGTTCGATAGTTTAAAGTAGTTTTTTTGGCGATACGATTCATTAGCCAAGTCATGTGATCAAATATCATGCGACGCGATAGTTGCAAGGTATCAATTTTGTTTTTTTTGTGATTTTGTAATTTGGTGCGCGTAATTGAAAGCAGAATACTAAAGCAGGCATTAGACGAAGCAAACATTTGCTATTTTTGTGCAAATAAAATTCTTACTTTTCTTTTTTCGACTCTTAGCAAAGTCATGCTATTTTTAATTTTAATTTAAAGAGTAAATGTAGTAATGAAGATAGAAAATTAAACTAACTGAAAATATGATTGTAGAAAACTACGAAAAATATAGTTCAGCAGGTGGGACTCGAACCCACAACTTGGAAGTTGTGGGTTCGAGTCCCACCTGCTGAACTATATTTTTCGTAGTTTTTTACAATCATATTTTCAGTTAGTTTAATTTTCTATCTTCATTACTACATTTACTCTTTAAATTAAAATTAAAAATAGCATGACTTTGCTAAGAGTCGAAAAAAGAAAAGTAAAAATGTTTGTGACGCAAGTCGATGTTGCTGCTGGTAGAGATGGCAACTTACTGGCACGTTTCTATCTCTCACACTGAGAAGTCATTCCAACTTCCACTGAGGGTGTTGAAACAATAGCCAGCTATAAATAATAGTCTCTACTGAGTAAATGTACGAAGTGCGAGAATTGGATAAGCGATACAAAACTCGATTCTAGAACTACGTCTTTAACGTTCTGCGGTGGTGTAACGGGAACACATCTGACCGGATATTGGAAGTTGTGGGTTCGAGTCCCACCTGCTGAACTATATTTTTCGTAGTTTTCTACAATCATATTTTCAGTTAGTTTAATTTTCTATCTTCATTACTACATTTACTCTTTAAATTAAAATTACAAATAAAATTCGTACCAAAAATAACAAATATTTGCTATTTTCGGTACGGTTTGTGCAAATAAAATTCGTACCAAAAATAGCAAATATTTGCTTCGTCTAATACCTGCTCAAGTGTTGTTAATAATTCCGCGAGGAGGCAACGAAATTATGTCGTAGCAAACAGGCAGGCAGAATAAGAGGTACTCTTCGGGAAATTTAACGGACGCTTTAAGGGGAGTCGGAAAAGGGTAATCAGTCCGTCAGGAAGACAAAAAAGTAGAAGGTTATATTTGACACACAACCGCTTTATTGACGTAGGACAACGGGGAGATAAACATAATTCTTTAACACAACACAATAAGCAAAAGGGTAGAAAACTTGAATTTCCACGTCCTCAATTGATACAAGCTGAAGTCATTGGTTTCAATTTCATCATCGCTTTATTAGTCAATGCAAGTCTTTTTTGTCAACTCCGCCTGTGACGGTTTTCTTTAGTTTAGTTTAGCCTAAAATTAGATACCTAAGCCTAAACTAGACTTAAATTATTGAGAACTGAAGAAGAGGGTTCAAAACCCCTGGAAAGGAAGGTGGTTGTAATAGCTCTTAACCATGACTGTTACGTATAATCCAATGGTTAAAACCCCTAAGCTAAGGTGTTATCTGACCCGTGCCAATAGATGTATGGTGGGGGGACTTGGAAAATTCCCAGCCGCTAATGGAGCCTGTGGAATACCTGGTGCCCTTCCACAGTATTGTACCATTCTGCGTTAGGCCATCGTAACACGTAGAGGACCCATTTATGGCAAACTTGTGGGATCAAAACTGGATTCTATAAACAAACCACAAATTTCAAATCCCTTCCCGGCAAGCTTACTCTGCCGAAACAAGTGGAGTTAACAAGCTCCATGGCGTGCAGCCCTACAAGGCCGCACGCAACAGGCTGGAGGAGAACTTTAACCTCGACAGCGAATCGCTGGATGAAGGACCTTCGGTTTTAACACTAATTCTTGGTTCGCCCAGCGGGAAAGAAAACTGTCTTCCCTATCCGGTGACGCAGCCGAATGACAAAGGGTCAAACGGCTCTCTCATTCGCAACGGCAGCTCCCGAAGACACTGCTAAGCCAATGCCACTCACTCGTGGAGAACGCTAGCTTAGTACGTTAACCAGTCGACCACGCTGACCGCTTAGGTCAGGGCGTTAACAAGCGACAACGGTCGACAGAGACAGCGTCGCCAAACACGAGCGCTAAGGGGCCGAGCAGTAAAAAGCTCCGGGACTTGGAATGCCGGGGCCGCCTGCACCGCGACAAACAACAGAGGTAACCTACAGGGAATCTCTGGAGGCCAGAAGCATGTCAATCTCATCGATTGATTATCCAGCCTCCCTACTTACCCCTGAGCAGTTAAAAACTGTCCGCGACGCCATGGTTTAGAAAACGGTACCCTACAACTTGACTGTGCCGACTGTTTCAGAACAGTGTGGACACCACAAATGAGAGAATTCTGCATCTACTCCGAAACCAGAACGACGGTTTATCCACACGCGAGTATGTCATCGTAACGTTACTGGAAAGACAGACGAACTGATGCTGGAGCTATACCAACAATCTGCTAACCTAATAGCGGCTCAAAGCTTCCTGCTGAACTACAAGCACGGCAAAGCAGGCATGCGGCAGGTTGGCAGGAAGTCCTCTAACACAGGCGCGAAATGCTCTGGTGCTAAGGCATGAAAGGTACGCTCGGACACTTCCTCAGAGAGTTCACCGCTATCACCTGCACGATGCACTTTCGTGATAGCGAAGAAGGTTCCGCCGTAAACTCGAAAGAACAGTAAGCCTGAGCATCTCATCTGTCGCGACCCTCAGAGCCGCATACCGCTGCCAAAACGTGGAAGTCGCTCTTCTGTCGCCTACCGTCTGCTGCAACGGGGGCCTGTTGCTGAGGTTACGCAGTCAACACAACTTAGCATCACCACTGATGGCAACCGTCCGGCAGTCGGAACTCAACTAGAACCGATGAAGCACGCGTCGTCAACATCGTGAGCAGCATACGCTGCATTCAGGGGAATCTCTATCACGCAAAGAACGCCTCTAGTGTTCTTTGCAGGAGATCCATCAAGGATCATCTATCCGTAGCGCTGATCCAGGAAGAATGGGTCCACTGCAATTCTGTTGAACGAAAATAACAAATTTATTCCTATTACAGACTTCATCCAACGGAATTTGGTTGCCATTGCGGTGGAAGTCCCAACAACTAACGGCACCCAAGAGATGGTCGTTGCCTCCGTTTACTTCCCGGAAGACGTCAACGACATACTGCCATCCGGAGTCACAGTGCTTGTGCGGTACTACCGAAGCATCAACAAGCCATTCATCGTGCGCTGCGATGCCAACGCCCACCACACACGAGGTGAGTACCTGCTTGAATACCTTACTTCTAACAATGTTAACAATGTATGCAATGTAGGAAACGAGCCAGCATCCAGTAATGCTATTAGACAAGAAGTTTAAGATGTCACTCTATGTTGCGCCTCGATTACGGAGAAAATCAAAAACTGATATGTCTCTGATGAACCCAGTTTATCAGACCATCGACACATGAGAAGAAAACATTTCAGGAATCCTCTGGACACTGGTGAAAGACGTTCTCCTAACCAAGCTATCGCAGCTAGGCTCCGAAGTCATTGGTTATGCGGATGACATAGTCCTTACCGTTCGGGGAAACTGTGACGCAAGTCTATCCAGTCCTACAACATTAACCCCGCAAAAACAGTCATTATACCCAAGCGAAAGATGCATTCAATCACTCCTCCGTTATTAAATGGGGTAAGACTAAGCTTCAGCAACGAGACCAAATATCTTGAGAGCATTCTGGACAAGAAGCTGAGCTGGACTACACTATAAAGAAGGCAACCTCAGCTATCTAGGCTTGCAGTACACTGTTTGGCAAGACCTAGGGGCTAAGACCACAATTAGCGTTCTGGTCTCACATCACCATCACTCGGCCACGTATAACCTACGCAGCCCTCGTATGGTGGTTCAAGA
The DNA here is from genome assembly GCF_029784165.1 of Wyeomyia smithii. Lineage (NCBI taxonomy): Eukaryota > Metazoa > Arthropoda > Insecta > Diptera > Culicidae > Wyeomyia > Wyeomyia smithii. The sequence continues at coordinate 166,571,758 of NC_073694.1, forward strand.
TAAATGAAACGACAACCCAAGCGAACAACGATGTTCAACGATTGGCTTGTTTTCCAGTAACCAGTGCCCTGCGCACAACGCCGACTGCAGCCATGGAAGTCATGCTCAGCTTACTGCCTCTACATCTCCATGTGAAGAAGAAGGCAGAGCTTGGCGCACTAAGGCTGCGAAGAAATACAACGATGCTCGAAGGGGACCTAACGGATCACCTAGGCATCTTGATGGAGTTCAAGAGAACACCTTCAGTAACAACAGTCGCAGACTGGATTGAAGCAAAGCCTGATATGGAAGTTTCATATAGGGTGATTGACACAAAACGTTCGGTGTGGAACAATGGAGGGCCGAGTCTTCCATCGAGCATCATCCGATTCTACACGGCTGGCTCGAAAATTGGATCCCAGACTGGATCAGGGATCTACGGGCCAGGTATAAAGGCCACTATCTCTTTGGGCGGGAGGCCAACCATCTTTCAAGCAAAGGTGTACGCAATATACAGCTGTGCTACGATGTGTCTAAAGTACAACTATAGACATGCCAAAATCGGAACCTTTTCAGACAGTCAGGCTGCACTACTGGCATCAAAGTCTGCCACATGTGTTTCCAGACTAGTCTGGGAGTGCATTACAACACTCAGGGAATTTTCCCGCCTCAACAAAGTTATGTTACTTTGGGTACCCGATCACTGCGGAATCGTAGGAAATGAACAGCCTAGTAAGACAAGGATCTGTTCAGCAACTCCTGAACCGTTTCTGAGTACCTCCACATCCGCCTTTAAAGGCGAACTAAGTACATGGAAAAAGCTAGAAATAGCATCTCATTGGCAACATGCGCAGGGTTGCAGACAAGCTAAACAGTTTATCTACCCTGACCTTGCGGTTACCAAAAGACTACTTAGTTCAACTCGTAGTCTACTACGCATCATCACAGGACTCCTTACTGGACACTGTTCTACTTTTTATCATTTAAAGAAAATTGGCAAACTCTAAACCTACAATTGCAACGCTGACCCTGAGAACTCAGCGCATCTACTTTACTTTCGTGGGGCTCTTGCTTCGTCGAGGTTTAACTTTTTCGGAAGTTGTTCCTCAACTCCAGACCAAGTATGGAGAACCGATCCCGAAACGGTCACGAGCAGGGCCGGATTGAGGCTTGTGAGGGCCCGGGAGCCAAGTAACATGTTGGGCACTTCTCAGTTGTCAAAATTTCCATAAAAGAACATGTTGTACAGAAATCTAAGTTGAAGAAAGGTTCTGGAAGGATTGTGTTAGTTTTGTTTAAATTTACCGTCGTTTTTTTGACGTAGAACTACGTTTTTCTTTAGCCTACCACATAGGGATGTAAATACGAAAACTATTAACGAAAAAGGGACGAAAAATGTCCCTTTTTAAAAGCTTCCAAATCGGTTTGTTTTCAACCTATTTCCTTAATTCTTGAAGCAATTGATTGAAAATCATACACGCATCCACCTGAATGTAGAAAAGTGTTGATTGATCATGCGAACTATTGTACTATTTAAAATTGTCAAGCCTTGTTGAAACGAAAATTACGTTCTCTGATTGGTCGATTGCTGCCTTTCCCTAAAAAGATAGACAGAACAGTATAACTAGTTAGCCGCATCGTAGCGTATTGTGAAAGTAGCAGCAGCGGGTTGCGCCAGTAAACAAATCACAACACGTATCTAAGCAACAAGGCAGGTAGCACCAAACGTCTCGATATGCCAAGAAAAGGCTTCGGCCTTCTTCCCGCAATAAAGTTTTGCTTTAATTTGGCAACAACACATTATGTGCTGAATCCTAGAAAATACAATCTGTCGCGGCCGCCTTATTTACTGAATGCGAAAACAGCTTTTACAGATTTTGAACATCAAAATGCCTTTCTCAAGGCAAACAAACAAGTAATTGAAGGTTAATAATTTTTTGGAAATAACACAAGCACCCTGTGCTAGGTCCTTGCAATCAAATTCTGTCGCGATGAAAAAAATTTACTTCATTTATTTATCTAATACCCCCACTATTAAGGCAGTACGAAGGCTGCGATCAGCATAACCGATTCTGAACAACAAACTGCCCTGTTCTGTTAGAACGTCTTAACAGAGGTGATTAATTCGACTTTACAGGAATAAATTGAAGTCGATTCAATCAATCAACATGAACAGAATTTTCTTACGCTATCTTACATGGTAGGGAGGGGGGTGAATTGATTATCTTACGTAAGAAAAACTTTGTTAATGGAGCTATTCAAAAAATCATGTTCATGAAAGTGTGGACGGTAAAATTCATAAAAAGAAAATAAAGGAAGGACAATTAACTCGAATTAAGGACAGAAGAGGAAACGAAGTATTATGCTTGCTCCAGGATGATACAACTATAATAAAAATCTATATATAGTATATATAGGAAGATCTCACAAAAAAAAATCTTACGATGTTTTACAAGGGGGGAGGGGGGATTGAAAAAGTGTAAAAATATGCTTACGTAATTATTGAACGGACCCTAGCAGCAGATATCAGCACTCAGCAGTAACAGCGGATAGCCGCGGGTTGCGCCTGTGGCTGCATTTAAATGAAACAAATCACTTGAGCAAAATGCCTTTCTCAAGGTAAATAAACAAATATTTTTAGGTTGATAATTTTTGACAACTCACGCTAGCAATCCGTGCTGGATACTAGCAATTTAAATCTGTAGCGGCCGTCTAATTTACTGAATGTGAAAAAGCTTTTACAGCTCGTGTTTTCAGTGTCTTTATTCCACCACTGTTGAGGCAACACAAAGCAAGTATTAGTAGACTTTATGACTCATTAATGAAACACAACAATGCATTTGTTAATAGTTATGCGGTCATGTCTTGGATACAACCTCCTACTTTTTTTCAAAGTGTCACGAAATTTTTTGTGTCGTTAGTCATTAGAAGTAAACTATTATGTGCCCCCAAAGTATGGGCACGCGGGGCCTATCTTTGGTCCACGATCATTCTTCGCTTTTTCATGGTTTACTGTTGAAATTAAAATGTACTCTATTATTAGTCGTGCAAAAATGTAGTGTTTGTCTAGTTTATCGTTTTTATGATATGTGATACTGCTTTCTATTTTTTCGCTATAAGTTTTGTCACTTTGTACAAATATATATGAGACCATTGAACTGCTTAATGTAACTCTATCTAATTGAATTAAACTTGTTTTTGTATTTTTTTTTATTCATTGTGTTTGTAACTAGTTTCATTTCTTATATATACAGATCGGATACAATTATCCGGAGGCTTCATTATCCGCGGAAGATTATTCCGAGTAAAAAAAATCGATTTTGCTTCTCAAATTTCGAAATATTTCTGTGTCGTGCGCTTGTCTTCCAAATCATGATAAGGTTATTAAAAATTTATGATAATATTTCTAACAAAGTTTATAATATTTCTACAATGTTTACAGTAACAAAATGTGACTGTGCATTTTATTTCAACTGAATGATTCAAAAATTAAAAAGTTAACAACAAAAATCAAATTATTTCTGGAAAAATATGTCCCCTGATGTCCCCTGAAATTATTAAATAAACGGGTCAATTTCCGGAAATTTCGGTTATACGACCATAGACATGTATTAGAACTTCGGTTGTTTTCAATTTTTGACTTCTATTTATTTCTCCTTTAGCATTTTATTATATATTTTTTACTTTAATACCGAATTCGGTGCTTTGTGGTTTATTAGCTTTCCATGGTTTTCTTTAACTCGGCACTCAGTGTAAAAATCGTAAAACTAAAATTATATTTTTTCATTATAGGCCGAGAAAAGCCATTTTTAATTCGACGTTCACTTTCATTTTAACTTCCGTCGTAATTTTTTCGATCATTTTTTCAACAAATCATGATAGCAATTTGTTTTCTTCCACTGTTTGTCTCACTTCATAGATAAGACTTTACTTTTTCCAATATTGACTTTTCTACTGCCATCGAAGTGAGAAACAGATGAGAAATGTTAAATATTGCGATATTGTAGAATTAATCCTAAAATCGAAAATTAAAATTAATTAATAGGAAATCCAAAATCGCAACCAGTAAATCGAAAATCACTAGTAAAAACTTGAAACGCCTTCTAGGTGTCACATGCCATTTTATTTCCTCAAACCCGTCGCCTGTCGAAATCCGAACCGGTTAACTTTCGAAGCATGACCTTCCGGCGGCTTCGTTCGCGCGGTCCAGTTGTTCAGCATTCAGCGTCGAAAAAAGCGAGCGTCGAAAAAATTAACTTCCGTCGTAATTTTTTCGATCATTTTTTCAACAAATCATGATAGCAATTTGTTTTCTTCCACTGTTTGTCTCACTTCATAGATAAGACTTTACTTTTTCCAATATTGACTTTTCTACTGCCATCGAAGCGAGAAACAGATGAGAAATGTTAAATATTGCGATATTGTAGAATTAATCCTAAAATCGAAAATTAAAATTAATTAATAGGAAATCCAAAATCGCAACCAGTAAATCGAAAATCACTAGTAAAAACTTGAAACGCCTTCTAGGTGTCACATGCCATTTTATTTCCTCAAACCCGTCGCCTGTCGAAATCCGAACCGGTTAACTTTCGAAGCATGACCTTCCGGCGGCTCCGTTCGCGCGGTCCAGTTGTTCAGCATTCAGCGTCGAGAGATCATACCACTCGTTTTGAAAGTCGAGTGGAAGCATCCATTATTTACGAAAACAGACAGCACTCACTTATTTTAAGCTCAATACTAATTTCTCACTCCGCCGCCCGTTCACTACCCTTTCCGATCCCCTACTCAACGGCCAAAACGAAAGAAGGTGATCATTTGTGCCTCTAGTGCTGTGTAGTGGAAATACTCCAAACCGAAAATACATTGCTCAGCTGCGTCCCGATTGGAATTCGTAATGCAAACATCCGATGGCCACTCCCTTCCAGCTCCTCTTCTTTGTTGTACACTCTGTGCTCTAAACTGTGAGTGGTCATCGCATCGTGCCCCGAATTCACTAGAGAGCACAAATTCGCGTTCGTTCGCCTAAGTGAACCGAAATTATGATGATGAACTTTTCCCCGTGTTTGTCCGATCCTCCAGCCGCGCTGCCAGACGCCAGCAAGGAATTATTAATAAAATAGTTCCATCGTATAAATATTTAGCCAATGGCGCTTAGGGTAAACTTAATGCGCTTCAAATTGCACTCCAATTGCTGCCGATGAGGGGTGCACGGTTATTTTCAGCACATATTTACTTCGAAGGGGGAGAAAATCTTCACATTGCAATAAGCCAAATTTAGTCAATTACTTTCGCCTGAAAAATCTCGCAAAGCTCCACGAAATCAAGGTAAAATTATCCTCCTTCGCACAAGAGGAAGCAACTCACTTTTCCGAGAAGCTGCTCGGACAATTGTATATAATTTGCTTTCGAAAGACGCAATCCTAATTTTCCCGCTTCAGCTACCACGAGAGCTGGTGGCAATTTGGAAACACCAATTTCCTCCCGAGTCGGGTCGGTAATCAGCTTTCACACAGACATGCACACAGACGAAACTTTAACCAAGTTTTCCGTTGAGGAAAAATTCCCGCAGCTTGGCATCTTCGGAAAAAGAAAATGATTCGTTTCCTGTCACTCGCGGTTCTCGTCGCACACGGCCAAAAAGCTGCTATCAAGTTGAATAGCTACTTGACAGCATCGGGCTAGCAAAATGGCTTCCTCTCCGAAAAGTAGCACCAGGGTTGCTCGGGAGGAACAGAACACACATATCGTGCACCAACAGCGGAACCGGGTAATACAATTTCAACCCTGGCTAATTCGTTTAAAAGCACACCAATTTGGACTCGGAAGTTGCCGGAAAAAAGGTAAAAGTTGTTCCCTTCTACTTCTACACAACCAGTCAAGGTAATTGGTTCACTTCTTTTTGCTTCCCCCAATGGTCCCTGCTCGGGTGAGTAACGCCTCCCCTTGCATCTTCGGAGATTGCTCGCTATACACGTGCAAAAGGGAGCACTTTTGTCCTTGCTGAAGGTTGATCAATCAATTTCCGATAATTGATCATCATTGAATCTACCATCCGACCAAGCGATAAAAGGAGTCAACGATTCTGGCAGCGAAAAGGCAAAAAAAGCAGAGAAAAATATATTGCGAAGGGAGGAAGATGCGAGGATTATAATTAGTGGTGCAATTGTGGGTGATTGAATGAACGCGGTTTCCGTTATTGGGACATTGTGATAACCTTTCTAAATATCATCAATTCTGTTCGAAGCCGGAATGCTAGCAGAGAAATTGGTTGCCTTAGAGCATAACCCTTCCCTTTTTTCTTTTAAGAAGTTTTAAAATAATAACATTGTTACAAATTGGAAAAGTTTAAAATCAAAACCAAATTTAAATCTCATAGCGACGAAAAAAAGCAGAAGTCAAACTTTAAACTTCAAAAAATAAATTTTAAGATCTCTTCCAATTTGAAACTTATTGTATTTTCGTTTTACCTTTGTTATACTAAACAAAGGTTATAAAATCGGTCGAAAAACGCAAAATAGATCCAAGGTCCGGAGGGCCGAACCGTATATACCATTCGACTCAGCTCGACGAACTGAGCAATGTCTGTTCGTGTGTATGTGTGTGTGTATGTGTGTGTGTATGTGTGTGTGTATGTATGTTGTCTGTATGTTTGTGCCGTAAAATAGTAACGCACCTTTCTTACAGAACGCAATATCTGATTTTGATGATCTTATACGCAAACGAAAGCTGCTGTGCTCCCCCAGAATGCTACCGAGTGGATTTTTGATTAACGGCTTAAATTTTAAAATATTGATCAAAGAGTACTTTTTATATGCGACATTTAACATTTAAGGCAAAATGAATGTCACGGAGAGCCATGTGTTATACACCAATCGACTTAGATCGACGAACTGAACAATTTCTGTTTGTATGTGTATGTGTGCCTGTATGTATGTATGTGTAAATATGTTGTTTATATGTGTAGTGAATCAAAATCGAACCGAAAAAAAAACACTTTATTCACAAAACGCATATTCCGATTTCGATGTTAGCAGGCTTATAAGAGAGCCCCAGAGCTCTTTGGAAATCATACTGAGCAAGATTTTTTATATTGGTAGCTTGAACTTTAGAATATTGAACTTTCAGATATAGGATATTTTACTTGTAGGATAATTGCTCTCTCTTCCTCTCTCTCTATTTTTTTATTCGTATCGCTATTCATTTCTCAAAGAAAAATAACGACCATCGACAACCTTGCATAATTTTTGAACCCTGCGTAGTGCGGCTTAACTGTTGTAAACAAATGAACCTTTTGTTTTTAATAGCTTTTTCTGAACAATTTTAAATAGATTTTAGAGGAAACTGCAATGCCTACTTAGCTCCTGTTCTCGCATGCGAAGCTTCCGGTCTTACTTCCTTGAAAATATATATATAAAATTGTACGTATAACCTAGATTTGCGAAGAACAAGAAGTATATAGGGGTACTGGGGGTAAGCCCGGCCCCCTAAGGAAAATGATTCTTTAGTAGGACTTGATGGCAAATATTGTTATATTTCTTTCACAGAATCATTGCCCAGATTGTTTTCAACAAGATATGAAGATTGTCAGTACTTTCAAACTGTTATTTTACAAGGAATAGTGAAGTTTTGAACCTAAAATAAAAACAACGTTTAGCAACCAGTGCGGGTGAAACCGGCACCCCTTGAGGGTAACACCGGCACCTAAGTTTGTTCATGAATTTACTCGAATTAACTGAACCAATTTGAATTCGGATACCGCCAAATGAGAGATCTTACATTTTTGTATGTTATTGTTGAATTTGGTTGTTGACGATTTGCTGGTTCTGGGGTGGATTGCCGGAACAATTTCCGGGGAACGATATGTATAAACAATGAAAGAATTTCATACTCGGCAAGCCTATCACGTGGCACTTTAAATCATAATAATAACTAGTTTCATCGAAGCCAGGATCACCTTGACCACACGAGGGCATATTCCGAATACCACCGGAAAAGCGGTCAGTTTTGTGACTTGATTTATTACATTTAACACCTCTAATAACCCTTGGAATCATTCATAAATCACAGAAGAGCTTAAGTGCATGGGTCTAAGTCGATTTATTAATTTATTTAGCAGCGAATTACCGGTAATAGTTGAAAAATATGTGTCAGTAACATCCTACTAACCTTAGACCATGTCGGGCTTACCCCACTCACTGGGTGACGGTGTTACCCCGACAGCACACATTTTTTTAAAAAGAGTATTTCTACTAATTTATCGCTTCAATTTACGTCAGATCGAATTCTTGTGATTGCTAACAATACAGGCAATAAATTGTAGAGTAACGAAAAATTATTTTAGTCTTTTCAAATGAATAAAAGCTTAAGTTCCACTTACGAAAAATTACATCCGTTTACGCATCAGCTGCAGTATCATGTGTTTTGTCTATTATTTTGACGTTTGACGTTTCACGGTGGCTTAGATGTGTCTTAAAATATCTAAAATATTAAATATCATCACTTCACATATTCCAAAACACAGTTAATAAGCGTTTTCTAGTAAAATCCAAGGGGTGACGGTCTTACCCTCAGTGCCGGGTTTACCCCCAGTACCCCTACAGCTTTCTGGAATCAAGCATTGTAGCAAAATCAGTAGCAAATGCAAATGTAACACAATTAGCGATCCAGATATTTCGGAAAGCTTTACCAAAGATTTATGATGTGATACACTATGCTTATGTAAAATATAAATATTGCTTTCTTATTTAAGATTCAGTGCAAACAGAGTATCCATCCATATTATCTTACTTCTTGTTATCGTAGCCAGTTTTATAAGGTCCTTGTTTCGGATTTCACCATTCTGCTTAGGCTATCAAAAAGATTAATGTTCTCGACTACTCTCTTGAAAACCAAAATTTTTAAATGTTGCAAAAACCTTCATTTTCAGATAAAACAATTAAAATAAAATTGAATCGACAACTTTCATCAGTAGTTATATGAATTTCAATAAAACATGATTTAAGTAACGTTTATATAACTGAGCGATTCTAGCTGAAACCAGGCCACTAGGTGCACAAGGTCTTTCGAATTTAATATAAATTCACATAGTTGTTAGAAATAGAGAAAAAGTGATAATTTCATTTTCGTTTGATTGAATTTGATGACCCCTCGGTCGCCAAGGAGTGAAACAGTTTCTAGAAAAGTTGAAATTCTAGCAAATCTTGATGTTTTATTTGAGCTATATCTCTGAAATTCGTTATGGAACCTAATACAAGAAGCACTTTTCTGTGAAGAGGAATGGTAGCGCATTCATTTGCAGCGATCAGTCGCTATCTTGGATTATATCAGAAAAATATAATTTTGACCCTGTTCGCAACTACCGATTTTCAATCTAAGACAAGCATTGCAAAGCTGAGAAAAAAATTTTAAGATGCAATTAAAAAATTAGGTGAGCATCAGTGTATTCCTATATATTTCTGAACTATAATTTTAGAGCAGATTTGTAGAAGTTTGTTGCAATTCGTGAAAAATATACGTTGCTGGTTTATAATTCTTGGCACTGCGATTTCTAAAAACTAAACCATTGCGGTATTTAAACTTGGATCTACATTGAATAAACATACATATTCGCAGTATTAGCACAGAGAACAGACATTCATGTTCATATAAAGAAATTTGAAAATCGTGTGTAAAAATTTGAATCCAAATACACTAATACACTAACGACATCTGCTTTGTGGTGCCCCAGTTGCACTGCATAAATATTGCTGTACCGATATTTTATCGATATCTGTGCTTTATTTTTAAGTGATGCGAGCGCCACGTAGCGGGAGCATTACCACTTACTGTTAAATGACGGTTGCAAGTTTTTACACATCTTTTGAAAATAAGATGAACGTCTGTTCTCTGTGGCTTTAGTATGAAATCTGCATCATTTTTATCTATTACCGTTTCCGACAGTTCGATTATTTCAAAAGATTTCAAGTTTCTTCTAGCCGACATTCGAAAAATTGGCTTGTGATCCAAAAAACAATACTCTTATACACATTCCAGTGATTCTATGATCGTATTTTGTTCACCCTCTGGAATACTATCTTTTAAAATCATTTAATTTATTATTGAAATCGGTATTCTTAAATCGATATACGTTTAAGGTGATAAGCGTATAGAAATAGATAGTATAACAAAGGTTTCTGCACCACTAGGTGGATTAATTTAGGTTTTTTTTTTGTTTTTGTGTATTTGTAAAAAAAATATAAGTCTGAAGATGGTCGAAAAAAAGGACAAGTAGACCGAAACGTCAACAAATTTGTTTTAAATAGTAAGTAAAACCCACCGAAATTCAAATAAAACTCGACAAAATAAGCCACACGGTGATCGGAGCCCGAAAATATAATTTGAAACTAAGCGTTATGTGGATTTGCAAAGGGTATAAAATATTATTTTAGATTTAAAATTTCCCTTTTCAGACTTTAGATTATGATACTTATTTGAATGTTGGTAATTGATGGCTTTCGATTTACAATATTCAGTAAAAATCGATAGTCGGGAAGCAAAACCGAATAATCAGAAATCGAAAAGAAATTATCTAAACTTGACAGAAATTACAAAGTCTGTACAATTTTTGATAAACCAGAATAGTCATAAGCAGTGCTGATAAAAGTCATTCTCCCCAGCAAAATTCTTCGAAAATTACAGCCAATCATTTTCAATTTTCACTTCCAATGATCGCAGCACTCTTTCAGATACACTAGGTTTTCGTCCTAGTAACGTGCTGTTATACTCAGCTGAAATAGATCGCGCGCATCGTTCACGGTTACGGAATAAAATATGACGACAAATCCAACACAATGATCTTCACTGCAAAGCGAAAAAGAAAAACAAACCGTCCACTTTTTTTTTTCCTTGACAAGTAGGTTTAATAGTTTTCCTACAATTATAATAACTTAACTGCGAAAGCTAATAACATTCAATAATATAAAAAGCGTACAAATATATAATAGTGTTGAAATGTCACCATTGGTGGCTGAACACACAATATTAATTCTGAATAGATATTAGTACATAAATAAATCATTACAATCATACCCCCTCCCCCCCCTTTTAAAAAAAACAGTCCACTCAACCAAAATGAACCTCACCGAAACACTTTTTCACTGACACTGACCGATGCCTTGACAATCTTCGTTAACTGATAAACTGATTTTGTTGTCTTGCTTCCATCGCATGAAATATAATGAGGTGTTTTGACAGTTCACTTCCACTTCCATGCAAAAAACGAAAAGGAAGAACTCTAAAAGGATTGTAGAAGATAACGTTTATGGATGCTTTTTTTCACTTTCACTCAAGAGTGTCAACAAATATCAACCCATAAGTACAGAATTATTAAAAATTCTGCTATTCTACACTCGAATAGGGTAACGGGGGTATTTTGGCCCACATGCATATTTTGGCCCACCCGGTAACATTTTACGCATTTTATCTAATAAATTCAATGACTATTATAAAATTATGCATGCAACATTGAATAACACATCTAAGAATCATACTACACTTTAATTTTCGGCGAAAAACTGGCACTAGGTAGTGTTATTTTGGAATTAAATCATACATATTCAAAGTCATGGCTGAGTCAACCCAAAGTCAAGAGGAAGTGGTAATATACAAGTCAACGTCCGGAAGCTATTGTAACAAATATGTATGCTTTTGAAACAATTCGTTGTTGTAGTAACATCAATAAAATGTCATAGAAACAGTTTGTATACTCTAACATGTTGGAAAAAGTTGAAAAAGTGGTTAATCGCATGGCCGAAATATGTTTGCCTCTTTCTGAAGCAAACATATTTTGGCCATGCCAACTTTTGACATCTCTTTGATTACCGTTCGGCCATTGCACGTGAACAAAAAAGCAGCTTGCGACAATTTACAGGTAACTACTTCTTAATTTATCACATTTAATGATATGAAATTGGTTGAGAATGCCTGTAAAACCGCTATAGCTATTTCATTTTTAGATGTCTAAAATTTACAGAAATTCACAGCAGAAGGATATTCTCCTCAAACCCACTATTTTTGCTCTAAAAATACCGATGATGTTCTTAAATATAATTAGTCCGAACTATTTCCATACACGTCTGTAGATATAAAGGTGGGCCAGAGCAAAAATTTGGTGGACCAAAATATGTTTTTAGTACTTCGTAGAAATTTTGATATTTCTAGGATATTTTTCAATATATTGCATTGTTGAACAATGTATATTAAAATAGACACTAAGCCTTTAACAATGGTATAATAGAGTAGGTATTTATGTTGAAAAATTGTGTTTATTTTTAATGAACTGTGCGAACACTTTCCAAAGCTGGCCAAAATACCCCCGTTACCCTATTTCAAAAGATTTCGTTTCCTGAGAAGGGATTCATTTAAAAAAAAAAATAACAAATCATCGAAAGTATATAAATTCAAATATTTTATTCTATGGAGTAGGTACAATTACTGAGCTGCTGTAGGCGATATACATCGGTAACTTACCTGATAGAATATTTATGTTCCCTTGTAGTTCTGTTTTACAATCATGAAATTCTAATACCCATATAACACCTTTCAGGCTATCATAATAATGGAATAAATGCTACTTCAGTTAACTTAATGACAATAAAAAAAACATTTTTGAAAAAAATTTCGACGTAATATGAATATATTTTAATACAGAAAATGTAGGTAACTCTAAACAGCACGATTAAAGTAAAAGCAGTTATTGTTGAAGCAAGCCTTGAATTCTATTAACTATTGCTGCCTCCCCAGCTGGTCTTGAGGTACGATGCTGGCCTAACAAGCCAGTCGTCGTAGGCTCGAGTCTTGACTCGGGAGAGACTGTTAGTGTCAGTAGGATCGTAGCGCTAGCCCCGCAATTGTCCTGTACACCTAACGGTTGGCTGCGAAGTCTGTGTTTAGTAAACAGAAGGTCAAGTTCCGAATCGGAGTGTAGCACCAAGGCTTTGCTTTGCTTTTTGCATGTCAGAAATACATCATTCATATTCTAGCCACTACTGAAGACAGACGTTGTAACAAACCTCATTAAAATAGATTATGGGCCCAACACGCTCCCACTGCGCAGACTGTCGTGTTTGCCCGATGGGTAAGCAGTCGAGGCTACCGTTTTCAAAATGTCATCGGATGTATCGATGATAAGACCAGGTGAAAAGTTAACGGTATTCAAGAAGAAGTGCCATGCCGGAGCGCCAAACCCGCATAATCAATAACCATAAACGGATGATAATCCATATGGTTAAACGATAGCCCATACAGTCGTGACTATATCCCGAACTAGTTGTTAAGCACGTTTTATGGTTATTGATTATGCGGGAAGCGGAAAGAAGCACGAAGTGATCCGGACTAACAACGGTGAGAATCATAGAAAATCAAGGTTTCTCATGTTCGAGGGCGGCCTGTCGAACTGATTTTGGATAGAAGCTGTATCCACAGTCGTATATTTGATGAACCAATTGCCTACCTATGGCCTAGACCTGACCTCCGAAAAAGCATGAAATGGAATAAAACTCGATCTTTCACATGCTCGAATTTGCGGAACAAATAGTCCAGGTTCCAAAGCAAAAGCGACGTAAGTGGGATTCTGAATCCCACGAGGGTGTCCTGACGGGATTCGATAAAGAAACCAAGAGCTATCATCCAAGGCATACGACCCAAAAAAAAAGACCACAATCATGAGTCGGTTTCCTGAACAAAGGCGTTCCATTCGAAGCAGCGATCCACGATGCGCGGTGGGTCCAGCCATTGTACGTTAGACTGGATTATCAGAATCTGGTTGAAACTGTTCTTGAGCAAGCACTTCCGATAGCAACACCCTGCGAATCGGCGTCAGAAAACGATTATGATGGCGATGGTTCAAGAGACAATAGTGGAACCAATACATGTACATTGACCTACTTTGTGCTCCCTCCGCGATAATCTACAGAACCACCTAGGCTGAAGGTGTCGAGGCGCAGCAGATAAGAGCACATTCTTCTAGGCAAGTACGATAATATTCGGACCCTCACTTCGATCGAAAAAAGAAGGGCTATTTAATGAAAATGGGTCTATAAAACGAAAAAAACGCTGAATGCAAGGTACAATGACACAAGGCTCGTTTGGTCATCAAAAGTTACTTCCAGCGAAAAGGGGCAGACTACGATGAAACGTACGCTCACGTCATTCAGACACAACCTTGCGATTGACCAGATGGATGCAGTAACAGCCCTTCTACAAGATGATCTCGATGATTTCGGCCTTGAAACCAACACAATACGATTCCTGTGTAGGTATATATCGGTAACAAATGAGGCTAGAAGATGATTGTTGCAATTTAGGTACGTTGACGATCTGATGACCTTTTGCAACCATCCAACATGGAAGGACAAGCTTGAACAACATCTTTCCAGCTACTTCCGGATGAAAGATCTTTTACTTTTCTTGTATTCGACATAGGATAACGTACTAATTCCGAGGTAGAAATATTTCGCGGTGGACATTACAATATGGACATTCTCTTGTTACAGTAACACAGTTGACGAAAGCCAACCCGTGTGCAATAAATAGTCTATATACTAAGGTCGCTTTTTACGCGTTTCTTTTACGCGGATTTCGGAATTTACGCGGTTTTTTACGCGGATTCCGGAATGTAAGCGATTTTTTTAAGCGGACTCCGGAGTTTACGCGGTTTTTTCCACGTGGCACGTATCCCCCTAGTAAAAAGCGACTTTAGTGTATTGCCTCAAGCGTATCCGGTGAGACGAACTTGAGTAGACCAGTCGCTTAAGGAAGCAAAAACACTTGCCGATCAGGTAAGTATACGAAAATTTGGAATAATCGCAACACTGCCTTGAAATCCGAATCGGAGAAGCTAATGATCCATTAGCTTGGACCAGGTGGCCTACACAGATCTGATTCTGAAGTAGTTCAACATGTTCAAACAAAAAAAAGTTCCGATAAACAGCAATGAGAAGCTTACCAAAGATGCGAGCCTGAAGCTGCAACAAGGATGCAGTTTCCAGCGTGATCGTATAACGTTTACGAATAAAAATGGACTTATTTCGAATGTAGCCTTGCGAGTGACCTTCCGGCAGTTAAATGGAACATTCGCCATGGCGGACGAAAACTTGGGTGTAGGCATGTTGATAACCTCTTGCTTGCTCAGTGGGTGTTGGGTGAGGGAAGAGTCATGCAACGTTTGGAAACGAGCCCACAGCTTGCCTTCATTCACCACTTTATAGTTCATTCGACACAAAACACATCGGGAAACAAACCAACTTACAGGGGTGAACCACCAGGCCAATATGCTGCCACACGACTCCGACAAACTGAGAGACTTTTGTAAAACACCTAAGCGACGACTAAATTTGAAAACGTCGAAACGAAATAAAAAACCAGGTGTAAAACCAAGGGAAATCGCGCTTTAAAACAATAGATAAATAGCTTACATTACTAATTTATTTCCCCTGTCCCGACATGTTGTTTCTTTACCTAAGTTACTTGGTTTACTGTTCCTGTTTCTCCGGATCCGTATAACTGAACACGAGTCGGCGTCCCGAACATCGTGGCGGTTGACGATTTTCCGTTCAATGACAGTGCTCGATCGTTGTGCCGGGCCAATAGCGTCCAGACAGCACCTTCGAAGGTATATATGCGATGGATTGGCGTTCCACAAAATGGCGGGTTCAGACTTTTTGTCCTCTGACAATGGATGGCACCGCCTCAAGCGTAGAGCTAGAACCAAGAATGAAAGGCCCCTCGAGGACCTATTCGACGGAAATTAGCCATCTTGTTGTAAGAACTAGTGATCCCTAAGTCACTCTTAATCGCCTTAATTTCTAATCGTAATAGCTAAATAATTTGCTTTACCTTTTTTCCCTTGTTTTAATAGATATACGTATAGTTTTTCTGTCGATCTTGTCTTCTGACCTTTTTAAACCGTTTAGCACTATAATAGTAAGTTTGACATCAGTTAGGTCTTTTTTACAAATTCACATTTTTGACATCTTCAGTATTTTAACAACTTGACAATAACAATTTTAAAACATTTTAATCACCTAATAGTACAATTTTCTAATTAATCACTGCGAAAACTCCCCGTATTTCACACATAGCGTAAACCTTAAGTACGGTAAAAAACTTTATACGCGCACCTCTGAATCGTTAGCTGTTTTAGCCGAAAGAGAACCCCCTTAGAATTGCCTCGTCGTTTATATGTGAACTGTCATTTCCGAATCGGGAGTGCCACGAACACTCCCGAGTCGTAATGAACTGTTCAGTAGGCCACTCATTCCTTTTGACCCACCCTGTGGATCCGAATACCCAGACGCGACGCGACAGACTTGGAGGGATATCACTCAACCCTGTTGAAGTAGTAATGGTGATACTATTGACAAGCTTTCCTATATGGGAGACCCCTCCGTCCCAGACGTTAAACGACAGACTTGAAGGGATATCACTCATGTAGATGTGCTCTGAATCCAGGGTAGGATCTGGGAGGTGGGGATTTTAACCGGGCAAGTCTGGATGAAGTTTCAATTGTGGCGGAGCCAGCACACGCAATGTAACCGAAGGTTACAATGTTTTTGTTTTCTTTCTTCATTTTATTTATCATCGCGACAAAATTGTCGGAGTAGACAAGTAACCACCACCACATCGCGTTTTGCCATAAAAATCGACTTAACCATCTTATTCAGGCGCTGCCTGTATGCGTGATGCGCTTGCATCATTGCCTGTAGTTTCGAGACCAGTGGACGGGACTGCCACTTCCTGACATGTATTTCCATGTTCGCCAGGTACTTTTTCACGGTTTAGCCGGTTGTACCGAGCCAAATGCTTGCATCGATGTAGCCTCGGTCTGCCTCTTCAGCATCCTTTGGAGCTTCTTGTCGCTCAGGGTCGTCGGCCGTCCGAAACCGGGCTTTCTTTCGATGCTCTGATCGTTGTCTAATAGTGCCAAAATGTTGCAAATGCCTGAACAGGCGTATCCGGTGTTCAAGAACTACCGCACGATGTCCGTTTTCGACGCGACCTGAGATTGCGACCTGAGATGCTAAGATTATTTTAGACAAAAATGGAATTTATTGAACAAAAAAAAACACTTCAAACCGTTGATTTAAACTGTTACGTACTCGGAAATTTTTACATCCGTAAGTGCGGGGCTGGTAAACGGCTGGGCAGTGCGTACCAGCAGTACATCCGTACTAGTTGGCATAAAATAGGCCCCAATGTGGTCCATATCATAATGCCCAGCAACTCCTATTCCTACCTCCACGTGGTACCGACTGAGATACGACCAACCTAGGGTAGATCGGCGGACCGGTGGGAGCTTGGTCGTATGCCAAAAGGGAAGGGGAAGTTGCTAACCTTGGGGAACAGCTTACCTGAGCGTCTGTACCCAAGGTTAGGGGTGGTTCAAACAGCGACTACTCCCAAGACGGCAGCCCCGTCGCGAGACTAGGCATACTGCGAATAATCCAGAGAATGATTCGAATCGGAACAATCGGTATAGACCTTGGCAACGAAAAAGGAAAACGATTGGAAATTTGGCACTTGAAATGTTAGGACTCTGCTCAAACCGGTACGTGCGGACATATTTTGTGCCGATTTGGAAAATTTGGCACAAAAAAGAAATATTTTTACAGTGTATATATTTTTTCTAGAACCGCAATTTTATTACCTACAACATTGCTGGAGAAGCCATTTTAATTAAACAAGTCGTTTTTCTGACATAAAAATTTTTGTTTATCAGTCACCATTTTGAAGCGTCAGTCGCGATTCTACATAAAGAACTGATATCATGAAAGGACTTCTTTATCAAAAAGGAACAAGTGTGAAAAAATCCAGCAAAATCGGAAATGGTCGATCAGGATCGATTTTCGAAGTAGCATGGAACCATTTTGAATAGGCCCTTTTGAAGCAGCAGTCGCGATTCTACAGGAAGAACTAATATCATAAAATGACCTTTTTATCAAAAAGGAACAACTGTGAAAAGTCTTAGCGAAATCGGAAATAACATGCCAAAAAAAACAAATATTTTTTTTTACCTATTTTTCTTTCCTCCTACTAGGAAACCAAATGAAGCATGTCATTAGGTGGAGGCCTCTTAATGACCGTCTATGCGTATTGAGGATCAAGGGCAGATCCTTCGATTAAAACTTTATCAATTTGTAGGCACCGACAAACGATAAAACCGATGACATAAAGGAGGTGTTTTTTGAGCTCCCCGAGAAAACGTATGAAGAATGTGGTGGAGACACCCCAATGGAGAGGCCTGCCCCCAGATCAACCACATGCTGATCGACGGCCGGCACTTTTCAGACGTCGTAGACGTGCGGTCCTTCCGAGGGCCAAACATCGGCTCGGATTGGAACGGATCTCATAGTAGGCAAGGTACGCGCCCAGTTGGACAAAAATCGAAATCGGCGTGAAAGATACGGCTGGACATCCAGCGGAAGAAGTTGCAGCAGAGTATACTCGAAAAGATGAAAGATGACCGGCTGGAGTAGACCTGAACGAGCGGTGGAAGCACATCCATGGTGCGGCCAGCGAAACGGCGCGAGAAGTGATAGACATTACTACGGGTACCACGTGAAGTGGGTAGTTCGATGCTGAGTGTCTAGAGGTTACGAAAGATAAGAAAAGGCCTACGCAAACACGTTAGTAGTAGCTAATCGTGTGACGCGTCAGATGGGTGAGAAATACGGGGAGGCAAGAGCTGCCGAAAAGGGGCTTCCCCGCCGTAAGAAACGTGAGCACGACGATCACGTCCTTACGAAGGCGGAAAATTGCTTCACCAGGTACGACACGAGGAGCTTCTATAGCACGATTTACGGAATCAGGAACCGGACCGTGTCAGTACCTGCCATGTGTAATGACAGGGAGGGGAATCTGCTTACCGATAAATCGCAGGTGGTCAGGCGTTGGAAGCAACATTTTGAAGTGATGTTGAATGGCGAGGAAGGTAGGAAATTCGTCAAAGGGAACAGGATAGAAATTGGGGAGGACGGACAAGCTGTGGACCAACATTGGACGAGGTGAAGAGTGCTTGCAAAGAGCTGAAGAACAACAAAGCCGCTGGGAAGGACGGCTTACCGGCCGAATTTTTCAAAGTCGGGGGCAGCGGCTGTGTGAAGCAATTCACCAGATTATCCTCCGAGGAATAACTACCTACGGACTGGTTAGAAGGCCTCATGCCCTATCTACAAGAAGGGACATAGCCTCGACTGTAGTAATTGTCGAGGCATAACTCTCCTCAATTCCGCTCATGAAACTCTTTCCTGAATCCAACGACTGAGGCCGTTGCAGAAAGCCTTTGTTGGAGAATATCAATGCGATTTCGGCGGGACGATCTACAACGGACCAGATGTTCACCTTGAGACAGATTCTCAACAAGTTTCGAGTACACAACTCGCTGGCACATCATCTGTTTATTGACTTTAAGGCAGCGTACGATACTGTGAAACGTAACGAGGTGTGGCATATTATTCTTAAACATGGTTTTAACTACTTAAACAGTTACGTGTGACGCTTGACGGTTTCACATCAAGCGTCAGGACAGCGGGAAAATTTTAAGACGTGTTTTTACGCGAGCGTAGAATCCTGCGATCAATACTCGGAGGCAAGCTAGAAAATGGGATGTGGCGCAGGCGCATGAATCACGCACTATACGAAGTATACGAACACGCTGAAATTTTCAAGCTGAAACTGATGAAACACGGCAGGTTACAGTGGGCTGTCCACGTAGCACGGAGGTTAAGCGACCGGTAAAGATTATATTCAGCAGGAAAGCGGATAGAGGCCGACGACTTCGTGGCAGACCTGGCACGCGCTGGATGTGTGCTATCGATGAGGATGCCTGAGCAGCGGGGGAGACTGGAGAGCAGCAACCCAAGACCGAGTTTTGTGGAGGCCTATTCTGGATTTAGCATAGTATTTCAACGATCTGTCGCCATAAAAGTAAAAATAAAGTAAAGTAAGTGCTCCAGGTACCGCGGATGACGACAAAATTCCAGACCCTGACCTCCAGTAGGTTCAAGAGGAGATCAGCCGGCTGAAAAACAACAAAGCAGTTGAAGCCGACCAAATCCCCAGCGAGTTGTTGGAACACGGTGGCAAATCACTGGATAGTGCGCCACACTGGGCTATGGACTATCTCACCAAATCTCTTTAATCTCACTTTTCTGACAGTTAATGGTAACTTTGTTTACGTTTTGGATTTTGTGCTTTTTCTGATGGAGCAATCGTGTGCGTAGTGGAAATGCTGCTCAATTCATAATTGTTCTTAGTGTACTGGCACCTCACGCACAACATTTAAAAGGTATTTTGATCAGAACTGAAATCATCTGCTATAATTGAGAATAAAACCGCATCACCCGAAGGTAAACAAAGTTACCAGTAGCTGTCAAACTCTGGTGCGTGACGCCACCGTGCGATGGTCTATTAGCAATATTTGGGAGGAGGAGGAGGTAACACCGGAGGAGTGGTACTATGTGCCTAATCTACAGAAAGGGTGACAAGCTGAATTGCTACCGTGCAATTACGCTACTTAACGCCGTCTACAAGATACGCTCTCAAATTCTTTGCCGTCACCGTTTGTTAATGGGGAGTTCATGCATTATCGTGATTGATATTTAATGTTTCTTCGAAGGTAATCAACTCTTGTGTCAGTGTTATACGAATCTGATTTTGATTTTGAATTTACTAATTTGGATATTGGATATGGTATCGACTCTACTATCGTCAGGTTCATCCAATTATCGTCCGGGGGAATTAATAATATTCGATGATCGAAATTTTATATTTACCATAATGGTTTCTGGTTTTCAATTCATAATTTTTGATTGTTGACTTCTGATCTCTGGATTCTGATTTATGGTTTCTGAGTTTTACTATTCACCTGTTTATTTTTCGAAAAATCGAATTTTGATCAAAGTTTGCTCAGTATCAGCATTATATTACGGTACCGACTTCTTTTATCTATGTTTCGAAACAACAACTGTTAGTTTACACCTGAAAATCTTCGCAACCAAAATAACCAAACTTAAAATCTCTCGCTATTAGCCTGTGCGTGTTTTTTCTTCTTCTACTCACTGACGAAGAGTGACAGAACCGATTGCCAGTGTGCCAAAGTAAGAAACCTGGGTGTAAAATAAACAATACTCACTAAACAGAAACTCGACCCGCAATGTTGTAATCACCGGTCCTGTGATGCGTTGCGCCCGAATAAACGGGAACGAAAATCGATTCACTGTTATTTTTTTCCTGAGTTTCCTCGGGTAACCGCACAACAATGCTCTTGCCAGTAGTGTGCGGTATTTTCCCCACATGAGTCAACAAATGCTTAGAAAACTTATCCGGCAGCCATCGAGCGGTGTAATTAAGGTATCGGTGTCGCGTTCGGCTTGCCAGTAGCAGTAACGGCGGCCGCTTTTGAATTAGCAGAAGGAGTAAAAGTCAACATCGCGGCTGGCGCACCGATCGACGATGTCTGGCCAACACATGTGAGGACGTTCCAAGAAGCGGCATATTGACTTGCTTTTAACTGTGTACTTTGTTAGTAACTGTTGCTTCGGAAGAAAGATCAACGAGGTAACACGAAGGAATGGACGGTGGAGGAGCTGGCAATCACATTTTAATGCTTCTTATCAGGATAGATTTTCCAGCGTTTTTTTCCCGTCCACTTGACGCGCACTTTCGATCAAAGCTGGCGGTTTGGTTTTCTCCCAGGGGATGCTAATTCGTTGACGGTTAAGTATGCCATGGGATTTTTCCCTGCTGCACTTGCAGTAGCAGCAGCAGCAAAGTGGAGAAAGTTGAATGAATCCTCTCAAGTGGACCTCTAATAGTCGTAATTGGGTTGTTAATCGGCTTGTTGAACAAGAAGCCGTTTGACATTAGTGTTGTGTTATGATGGGAATGGCCGGGAACAAAGGTTCAGCATTATGGGACAGGGCTATCAAACAGTTCATCAGCCGTCCAATGTAAACAAACTTTCCAATATTTCCTGTGCCCAACCGATGCACTCGCGAGCACTCCAGGGGCTGAGCGCTCTCCATCACACGTTGAAGTTTTGCGGTGGCCAATAGCGCGCTGTTTACACAATTAAGCCGCACTATTCTGTCAAGCGGACAAAAACTATGCAGTTTGTATACAATGCTAGTGCAGTGCAGTGAATTTTCGCCAGTCTGGTGTTTACATTGTCGAAGCAATAGGCGAGAGTTGGCGAAAAGTGTGAAATTATACCATTTAGTGGTGCCACACCGCGGTGTTAATAGTGCAGGGGCTTAAAGGGCAAGTAGGTCTCTCGGCTCTTCACCAGTCGACGGGCGGATGTCAGTTAATTAAACGGTTGCACTGGGTTCACGCTAGCTAAGGTAGTTGGGCCTAGATCCGAAGAGAATCACATCTTTTGTTTTTTTAAGGATTCTATGTTGGAAATATGTGCACTAAAAATTACATTATTCAGTTATCAAACCCGATATCTAATCGACACGCACTACCGCCATTGGGTACACAACAGAAAACACAAACACTATCGCACCCCTCCATTACCTCCCCAGCCCCCTCCTCTCACTCAACAACAGAAGTCAGGAAAACTCGAAGCGGCAGTCAAATGTAGATTATCCTTTAATTACTGCTCTTTCGCCAGAAGTTCCCCGCTTGCTGTCGCAACCTGTCCTCCGCTGGCACAAATCTCGGTGCATGATGCGACCGGAGATATAAATATTTGGACAAACTCGCTCGGCTTTCAGCGCTCCTCCGCTCCGGTGTGGTGCGGCGAGGCCTGAACTCGTGTGTCTGTTGATGTTGTAATTCAATACAGCAATTTACAATTTTCCAGCAACTTTCAGTGCATTGCGGGTTAACGGCAAGTAACCGAGTGGCCCCTTCTCTTCGGCACTGAAGTGCGGAAATTGAGTCGAAGCCAAGTAGGTAGAACTACAACATTGTTTATTCTGCTGGCAAAGCCTTTACCTTCACGTGTACGCGCCTACAACTCTCGAGGGAGGAAGAAAAAGGGTAATTTCTTCAGAAGCACCCACCACATGTGGGAGTGCGAGCGCGCGTCTCGCAAAGACCGCGTCTATGTTGCCTATTTGTTTATGTTTGCGTTTTCAATTTTGACTCGTCGTAGCTCCGGAGCGCAGCACTTTTTTGGTGTCGATGATGCTGCTGTTGTTTGTTGCTGGTCGGAAAAATCAGAACCCGCACGATTGCTATCTCCTCCTTGCTGATTGATCTCACGGCAGAGCGTTGGAGGAGTTGTCAGAATCAGATTTTGCGGGAAATGCATTATTTTGTTTAACTCATCGTTGAGAGAGAGAGCGGAGACAGGCAAAAGTAGGAAGTTTTTCTTTACCTAAAGTATTGTTGATTTAGCGTTACGAATATTGCTTGAAATTGGAAACCAATGAACAAGTTCAAGTACAATTTCGACTATGTTGTTTTGGATGAAAATATTTTAGTTGACTTAAGTTTCAAGGGCATCTGCCAGATGGCTCGATTTGTGATACAGTTTTGGCTTGATTTCGCACAGCGAAGTCTAAGCTTTTTGAAATTGAATCAATGCTGAATTATTGCCCTTTCACGTTCAACGCGCTAGAAAAAAACTTACTGAATACAACTCAAGGATCCGTTTTCTTAAACAGCGTTTTCGTCAAAAATAACGTTTCGGAAGGCCGATTTTAGAAATGAGAATATTGTAGTCACCCGATCTGGGGGCGCCATCAATGAGAAATTCGTAGGAAATTTAATATATTAAAAACAGTGTAAATAATCATATAATTGGAGTTTCCTACAACTTTCCTACAAACTAAATTGTACATTTGTAAGTTAAACTAACTTAAGAGCAATATGGAATTTCAACTCTACTTTACTCAGACACATAGCCGTTTAGAAAATTACTTTTAAGTCTGAAAAACTATTCCGCAAAGGAAAAATACTTAGCTTACTGAGCTAATTGAAGGCGCAAAGTTTAATTCAAATCAAAAAGAAAAGAGAAAGATTTACACAGAATAAAACAGTAAAAGGTACATCTCATTCAGTCCATTGCAATTGTCCAAGTAAATTTCTACCAGCTGTTCAAGATATTTGAACTGTCTTCTATCATGAAGTTTGACTTTAACAATAGGATTATACTCAGTAAATGAATAAAAATATCTATCCATGAGTAGGATCGAACATTTCACCGCAAGTACTTAATACCGTACTTAATCATAAATTGCAACGGGTAGCTCACATTCGCGATCTTGATGAAAAACTTGATTGTGCGCTCACATTTCGTCCAAACTTTGATGAAATGATCTCGAAGACTAATCGTCAGCCGGGATTTATTTTCAAGATAGCTAATGAGTTTCTGAATCCTTGCTACCTTCTTCAAACGACGACTCTCTTGTAGACGACAACCATTTGAGGATGTTTAGTGTAATTGTGCTTGTAACTTAGATTTATTATATCATTAAGACCATACCTGTGTCAGATGACTTCACAAATAAATAATAATAGTAATAATAATGAGCAATTAATTGAATATTAAAAGGCAGTTTATAACGCTGAAAATGTTTTGTTTGTCTTTGTTTGGTGTTTTTCGACAGTAAAAAGAGAAAATAATTCAATAATAAAACACGTCAGGAAGTTATTTTCAACACTTTTCCAAAGCTATATAAAACGTCAATAATGCTCAAAAAGTTCAAAAATTCAAACTAGTCCTTCGGTAGCTTTTCGAAGGTGTTCAGGAGCTTTTAATTCCTGGTTGCTGTTCAAGCTATCAAAATTTCTTATAAATACTTCAGAAGAGTGAAAGAGGGCATTCAACAAAACGAAAAGATTTTTATTATCATCGTCAGGATACGTGACTGATAAGGTATTCTGGACTAACTAGTGCATCAGTAGTTGTGAGGCTGTGAAGTGTTAGCTTTGCAATGCAGCCGTAAAGAAAATTTTGAAATCAAAATTAATTAATTTTTAATTTACTTTAGCTTATTGTGCGATTCGTTCATTGTAGCTTAAAAATATTCTTTTTAGGTTCTATTTTTAATCAAAACCAAAGACAAATTAGGATACCAGGATGAATAGATATTAACTATACTTAGTCTCATTACCACTATTTTTTGAGAATTCGGTGAAGTTTTCAAAAATTGTTTTATTTTCTGCACTCTCATTTGTCCTGGTTTCTTATAATTTTTAATTATGTAGTCTGGCAATAATATGCAGAATTCTTGAAAATAGCTCAGTAACTTCTTCCATCACGGAGTCCGGACACAACGCTCACTTCGAAAGAACTTTTTTCTTCACTTGAATCTCAGTAGACTGAGGAGAAAAACCGTCTAGCCGATGAACATCTGGCAATTGGACCATAAAGTTATATGCGGTTTTATGATTTATGTATCAGCTTAAAGAGTAAAAATTTCTGAGCGAAACGTGATTTTTAAAAATTGTTTATCATTGTCCTTCAATTGGGTTGTTTAGCTATTCACGGATTTCCGATTTTTATGTATCATCTGAAAGAGTGCAATTTTCTGAGCAAAACGTGATTTTTAAAAACTTTATATAACTTTACATCAATCTCCCAGATGGCCTCGAAGTACGAAGCCAGTCGTCGTAGGTTCGAGTCTCGGCTCGGGAGAGACTGTTAGTGTCAGTACACT
Source organism: Wyeomyia smithii (assembly GCF_029784165.1). Classification (NCBI taxonomy): domain Eukaryota; kingdom Metazoa; phylum Arthropoda; class Insecta; order Diptera; family Culicidae; genus Wyeomyia; species Wyeomyia smithii. The sequence goes on from NC_073694.1 coordinate 166,597,389, forward strand.
CAAAATATTTTTCACGTTATTGTTACGTGAAATTTCCTGTACTTATTCATTTTCTGTCATTTTGCATGATTTATGTGACAAACATAACATCTACGTGAAAATCACATGCATACTATGTTTTATCACGTAGCATCTACGTCAACTTGGCAACATCAAACAGAATGAAGAATCACGTGAACTCTCCGTGCGAAATTACACAGAAATCAAAATGGCGAAGCTGTTGTCTGATGTCTTACCAATTAGTAAGCTATAGATAAACCATAAGAATGCGGCATCGAGATTTCACACAGATTCAGTGTAAGTTGCGAGGAATTTCCTGAACATAAACAGTTGCAGCTAACAGTGATTATCGCCAGCGAATGTCGCAATATCATTTTGCCTTTTTGAATGTCGTTTAATTCATTTACGAATTGGCGATTTTACATGCCCGTGCGACTTATCAAGCAACATATTTGGATAATTTCTGAAAACTATTCCTAGTTTCTCAAGAATTTGAGAAAACAACAATTGAAAATCATACGTTGCATAAAACGTAGAACCTATCAGACAATCAAATGCTTTTCACTTTACCGGTAGTTAAATTCTACGTAAAACTCACATGAAAAGCATATGTCTACTAGGGTGGGGAAAAATGATCGATTTTCCAGAACCAAGTTTTTTTGGTTCCTTTTGAGGTCCCCAACAACCCTAAACTTACCTGAAGTCGATTGGTTTTGTCTCCGCTTGGCGCATTGCATTTCAAATTTGTATGAAAATTCATATGGGAAAACCTACTTTTTTGCATTTACCTTTCTAGAGAGCTCAATAATGCTCTAATAATGCACTACATTATGTTAAAGTATAGTATTTTAGATGCCTAACAACTTTGCAGAGGACACCCTGTGCAAAATTTCAGCTCAATCGGACTTAAAATGGGGTGGCGCAAAGCGATTGAAGTTTGGCTTTTTTGAAAACCGAAAAATCAAAAATTTTTCGGTTTTCGAATTTTTTTTTTGATGCCAAATGACTTAAAAACGCATGAAACGTCGATAATTGGTGTCATCTGAAAAATTTTTTTTTTTGCAAAAATTTACTCTCTGGGACTTAGTCGTTTTTTTATTTGTGAAAGGCGGAGTTCAAAATGTTTAGAATTTATCTTTTGAAATTGATCACTAGTCTCTCGAAATAGCTTGTATAATGATATACACTATAACTAGCATCGAATACAATATGTTTCATTAGGGTGGTTCATTTATTCGGCATAGGGTGGTTCATAATATTGTGAAAAATACTTCAAATATGTTATAGCGAGCAGGCATTTCCATTCAATTTGGTTTTCTTCAGATAGATGATCCCGTCGTATTGAAAATTTTGACTGGGCATTTGCAAAAATTTTCAAGGTTGAATTATTAATTATTAACTCTACTTCAGTGGTAATTGTCGAGTCTCCCAAAAAGGCATTAACGAAGCAATCAAAGCACTTACAAAAAAGGAAAACCTTGGTACTATATCCCGATTCGGAACTCGACCATCTGTTTATTATACACAGACTTTGCATCCAAGTTAGTCTACAGGACAATTGCGGGGCTAGCACTACGATCCAACTAACACTAACAGTCTCTACCGAGCCGAGACTCGGACCTACGACGACTGGCTTGTATTACACTCAAATATTTCATCATTTGCCTTACGCGTTTATAAACATCAAGAACCAGATATGGAACGTGGTGAACAACAGCATGACTGTATCACTGCACAGTGACGTTACAAAAAATAAGAGAGATTTGATAGTTCCAAAAAGTTTGTTTACATGGACTTGTAAAACTTTCGTTTCGAGTGAATATGCGGAAGTGTGTTGCTAGGAATATCGCTTCCTGAAAATTCGCGCGCTAAACGAAAAAAACTTTGGTTCGGTGCCCTCTAGCTGAAAAAAAACTTTTGAGGGGAGGTTCAAATATGTTTGTTCTCTATATTCCAAATTCGTTTAGTGGCTTGTGGTGTGCTTCATTCGAGTTCATGTACCCGAAAGACCGGTTTTTTTCAGTATAGCCCTTTCTACGCCCGGTAGCAACGAATTCACGTAGACAGAGAGCTATCTGTTCGTTTTTGTACTCATATAATCAGAGCCGGATTTAAGGGGGGGCCCAGGGGGCCCGGGCCCCGGGCCCCCACATTTTTGGGGCCCCCACAAAACGAGAAAAAGTTCTTTTCTCTATCAAAAATGAGATTCAATCAAAAGTTCAATTTACAGCAAGAAAATTTGAACAGACCATTTCAATCTGAAACTTTCCTTCAGTGTTATTTTTTCGCGAGCGCCAATATCACAACCACATCCATAAGATTTCACCTTCGATTCTCTTGGAATGACACACATTACCACACCATTTAAATCGAACCAGCGCGCATGGGAGATCAAGCAGGAAAGAAGATGATCCACAAGTTTTTTTTAATACATTGCTGTTGATTCCGAAAATAAGTTTACCTGTCCGAATCAGGGATACTAGATTTGCGTTGCAAAATGCAGATTTTCAGAGTCCGTGTGCAGATTTTATTGACCTGCAGAAGTGTGTAGGGGGAAAAAAGGTAAGACCGCCCACTGTAGTTTACTACCAAGTTATAAAATAATTGAAAAATTTCTTTAACGTGTCTATCACAGTATAATTACATAACATTTTGCACGTTTTTCTGTTTTGATAGTGCGCGAACGGTCGCAGAAATAATCAAAAACAACCTTTCAGCTGGCAACCAGTCAATGCGCTATTGTTTTGCGGCAACGGGACTTAAGGTTTTTCAGTCTAAAAATCTATTGTTTTGTTCGTGAATATACGTTTAATCGCTTGCCTGAATCTATCTTCTTTCGAGAATATCGAAGGCCGTGAGTAATCTTGTAATTTTGACTACTTTTTCGGTCAAATATGAAAATGTTTCACTGGGGGTAAAGTCGCCCACTATACAAGGGGTAAAACCGCCACGTATCCAACTGCTTGTTGTTTTACTTCAAGACCCAAATGCCTCGACACTACAAAGGGAATATTTACAGGATCAGTAAAGCAACTTCAAGCCACATAAGACATCGATGTTAATCGACCATTTTCGATTTGGTTGAAGCTTTTCTAGTAATATATTTTAACAAGACTTATTTTTGAAAAAAGTAAACCTGTGTGAAAATGGTGTTAATGAACCAAAATAATTTTAGAGCCATGACGGTTTGTTTGATTGGTATGACGTCTCCGGCAGAATTGAAAATAGCAGTTTTTTACTTCCGAAAAAAATACACACTCTAAAAAAATTTAAAGAAAAGATATAAAAATAGAATTAAAAATATATCTTTTTTTCGAATTTATTTGAAAAAATATGTTTTTGCCTGTAAAATCTAAAAAGGTAAGCTAAAATTTTATGGTTGTTGGATCATGGAGTAATAGAAATATTAATAGCTAAATTTTTGTGAAGAATTTTTTTTTGGGACGGTTTGTTTGGTGTATAGAGTCGTTGATAATTTTGTTCTTCAAAAAAAAAAACATAGAAAATTGAAAATATAAATAAACGAAAGAATAATTATTAGTATTTTTCTATACACAATAAGTCATCAAAAGAATCATACAGACAGGTTTAATGAGTTTTAATTTTTAGCTTAAAGATAGGTATATTATGAATTCAATATCTTGAAAACCCCCAATTCTGAAAAATCTATTTATTTTGAAAACCAAAAAAGTTACCTAAACATTGATCTGAACTTGAATAATCAGAAAAAAAAAATAAGTTGAAACTTAGAAATTTTTTTTTCAGATTTTTCACAGTGTATATTTTATTTAAAAAGGAAAAAAAATACCATCCACAACTTTGTCAGAGACACTATACCGATAAAATCAGCCGTTTCGGCCCTAAAAATATTGTTTATCCTCAAAAAATGGTGGGCGATCTTACCCCGCTGGTGGGCGGGCTTACCCCGCATGAAAAAGATCTGCACATTTTCAATGAATTTTTAAAAATTGAAAAAAAAACTGGAAAATAAACAAAAATATTTCAGTTCTTATTTTTTAAATGCGGGTATTGAATAGAAGAACCTCTTAGCGAAGAAAAAATGAAATTGCAGCCGCAACTTTTTTTTTCTATAAACAGAATTGCTTAAGGGGGCGGTCTTACCCCGCTTACCCCTAGTTTTTTCCTAGGTTCTGTAGATTATTGCCAGCGTAGCCTTATATTTGCGCAGTCTTTCTCAAATTGTGTGCAAATTTTTGCTTGCGGATCGCATTTTTTTTCGAATTGCGGTAGGTTTTTATTTTTCAGATATCAAGAAAAAAATTCCGGATTTCGAGCAGTTGCATACATTTATTTATTTGAGCCTAATGATCTCGAACGCAACTGGAGAAAGGTCTTTATCGAAGATGAAACTGATTGAAAATAGGTTGCGTACGACTATGAAGAGTGAAAGGCTGTCAAACTTAGCATTGTTAAGTTGAGAGTACAATATTCTGAAGGAGCTGAATGTTGATTATTCAATCAATAAGTTCTCTGCAAAAAAAAACTCGTAAGAAAAAATTCTAGCAAATTTTTGGTAACTTTTCAATGAGAAATAAGTGTTTTTAACTCGTACGATAAAAAAACGGGTTTGTTTTATTCTGGGGCCCCCACTGTAAACTGGGCCCCGGGCCCCCACAATCGTAAATCCGGCTCTGCATATCATTAATTATCACTCCTAGCAGAACAGAGGCACTAGATGGTGAAGGAAAAAAAATTCTAACACTGTAAATAAACCTGTGAACCTCACTGTAAAATAAGTGAGGTTATTTTTTGTGTGCAGTAATCTATTGAACAATGATGCATCGGTTCGCCTACCATAAGACTACCATGCTGAGCTGAAATAAATTGAGCCAGTAAAATTTTGTTTTTTTATTAAAATCTAGGGCAGGATACACCAGTTGGAGCGCAAAATAAGACCAATTTACTATCATAGTGGCATCGCTATGGGATTGGTTGATTAAGCGCGGTATGCAGTTGAAAGACATTTTTTTTCTAACTCAAATCCATGTGAAATTCAGGCACTAAATCAGGCAATACAATTTCTTGTCACGGGCCGTACACAGCTAAAAAGAAATCAGAAACCGAGGGGGAAAATAAAATTCACTTGGTGTGAACACTGCTGTGAAGCGAAATGTCACTTGTTCTTGTGAGGAATAATAGGCACTGACATTATTCAGGTACTGAAAGAGTCAGGCAGCTGGTCTCACACCAGATCGTCACGTTTTGGTGAACAAGTGTGTTCAAGTGTTTTACGATAAAAAAGAGCAAAATTATATTCACTATGCCATTACAAGTTTTTTTTTAATAAATTGCTTAGTGAATCTAGTTTCCAATAGCAGAACAATTGAAATATTGTATATACCCGTTTAGAGTTGGTATCACAATTGATTAGAGAGTAGGATTCCGTTTAAAATCTTGATTCATTTACAGGAACGTGTAAACAAGCTCCCTGCATTATCATCAGTGTTAACACTCTTTGTCTGTAAAGACTTTAAATAAAAAATATTAATATTTTAAAAATCAACGTTGATTACATGTATATTGTTAAATTTTTTTTTTATTTTTCAAGTAATGAAAGGAGTTGATTGTTTTGTTTCGCATAACTGTTCACATTGACGACGAAACGCTGCGGTATTTAAACACTCGTAAATCTAAAGTTTCAAAGCAATTGGTTCAGTTTTGTGTTGTCGCCGCTCGAATTTATTCTTATCCACACAGTTTTATCGAGGCTGATTATTTTCAACTTAACAAGAAGAGCTGGTCGTTAGCGTGTATCATATAACCTTCGGCATTTTAGAATGTTATTCTTGACTTTCTTGATATGGATATTTTTTTTGACAGTGTACATATAACTTTCGGTCTTGATCTAACGTCCATTTCTCTCCCGCAGTTTAATGCAGTAAGTGTTAAAAGTATAGAATCAAAAGGTGTTTTCATTTGTCACAAAATGTGTCCGAGAAAATCGGAACGTCTTTCTGTCAAACGAGTGAAACTGGCAGCAAATATTGCGAATATGGCATTTATGGAAACGGTAAGTCTATTTCTATAATATTTTATTTCTTAAATTACAAAAAGCATGTGACAAAATGGCGGACTAAGCAGCTCACAAACCAGAGAAATAGGACTTCTTCACAAAAAAAGGATAAGTTCGCCCAAAAAATGAGCTTTTTCAGTAAGACTAACGAGCCCAATCAAAAAGTTCTATTCTGGAGCGAAACTTTAGTCTCTCTTCTGTGAATTCATTCTCAATTTTATGTCGTGCTAACAGGGTTCTGAAAAATCAGGAATCATTCCGGAAGTGGAGGATCCGGGAGAGGGTTGCTCACGAAGCAACGCTTCCAGCCAATCTCAATCAATATCTGAAAGTTCAGCAATAGGAACAACCAATGATTTGGAGGCACCTGTAACCGTTGCGTCTGTTATAAGATATCATAAGACGCCGCAATCACAAACAAGTTTCATTGAGCAGGACCTAAACGATACAGCTACGATTATAAAAAAGCTGGAAAACAAAATTAGCAGCTTGACTAAACAAAACGAGCGTCTTACAGAGCTTAATATCAAACTGCAACACGCTGTAACAAACACCACGGGAGCTACGTTCGCTGAACTTCCCGGATACCCGAAAAAAGACTGGCTCATCAAAATTTCACAATCCAGCAAGGATAGCGATTACATGTTTGTGAAGGAAATGTTAATTGAATTATTTCCGGAAAGAACTGGCGATGCAACTGTGACTGGAAAATCATCCAACAACCCGGGCAGAGTTAAAGGACTATCAGCGAAACCTATAGATACGCCAAACAGAACACAGCTTGATCCGTTAAAAGTGGGATATATGAAAGGTAATTCGAAGCTCTTATTTAATATTAGAATATAATATATATCAATATATATAACAATAAATGTATATCCTTATTTTTTTCGGTTTTCGGTTTTTCTAGATCGCCTTCATGAAAGAAGGCTCATAATTCAGGACTCCCCAGGAACAGCTTACGAGAAGGCCGCCAAAATAGCGTCTTTGATAACACGCGTCACTTCGAACAATCCAGGAATTAAACATAAGTAAATTGATATTTTATTTTTATCAACATTTTTCGAAAGTGAAAACCAGTGATCCACTAATTGTTCAAGGAGATACAAATATGTAAACTCATATTTTATTCTTATCAGCCTCTTTTGATAGAGAGAGAAATGAATGACCTGTAAGTAAACGAATAATTCATATGTTTTAACTATTATTGTTTATATATTATTGTTTTAATAAAGCATACAAACTAAATGCAGTGACTTTGGTAAAATGTGAGAAATCCAAAAAGCTGGGTATGATATTTTTTAGGTCTTAATTTGAATATCATGCATAGGTTTTCGTGAGATCTTAAGCTGATAACTCATTCAAATATTTCTTTGCTATTGCATATCTGCAAGCAACCTTCAGCAGTTATTGATTATTTACAACATGTTCAGCTATGCGTTTGGTGTTCGATAACTTGATAATATCTGAATCAGTTACTTTCGTAACTTTTCAATGCAAGTTATTGGTTTGTTATTCAGGTATCAAGATTTGTTATTCATATAGTTTTGGAGGAACAAAATTTTGGTATTATTTTTTGTTATTTTACCAACTATGTAAGCCTTATCAAGATCAAAATGAGGTATGGTGTTATCGAGTTTCCAATATCTGAATATGGTATTACTATGGTATTTTTTCCTGCTCGAACTGCTTTCGAAAATGCTCATGAAAACTACAAAAAATACTATGTTTGAGTACTTCTTCTTATTTTTTGTATCAACCATTAGTGACTCAGTTAATGTGCGCTATCGACTCATAGTTAAAGTGTTAAACTGTGGAGGAAATTGGGAAATGGCTTAGGGTGTCCATTTTATCACCCCTTCCCCTACTTAATCATATATTGCAACGGGTAGCTCACATTCGTGATCTTGATGTAAAACTTGATTGTGCGCTCACATTTCGTCCACACTTTGATGAAATGATCTCGAAGGCTAATCGTCAGCTGGGATTTATTTTCAAGATAGCTAATGAGTTTCTGGATCCTTGCTGCCTTCGATCGCTTTACTGTTCGCTAGTGCGCTCTATCCTCGAGTCTTGTTCGGTAGTCTGGTGCCCATCACAAGCAAACTGGATCTGTCCAGGAAAAATTTCTCCGATACGCACTTCGCATGCTACCCTGGAATAACCCTTTAGACTTGCCCTCGTATGAAGCTCGATGTAAACTACTGGGGCTTGAAACGCTTGAGCAACGACGAGCTGCTGCTCAAGCCGTTTTTGTTGCTAAAATCCGTTCCGGACAACATGATTGCCCTGCAATGTACCTTTACGCTCCTGAGACTTCCTGTACCTCGAGCCAAGCAGAGTGAACTATGGGCTGTTTAATTTAGTTCGATTTATGGCCGCACAATTCAATGCTGTCTACGAACTTTTCGACTTTGGGATCTCGCCTTCAAACGACGACTCTCTTGTAGACGACAACCATTTGAGGATGTGTAATTGTATTTGTAACTTAGATTTATTTTATCGTTAAGACCATACCTGTGTCAGATGATTTTACAAATAAACAATAATAATAATAACAATAATGAGCAATTAATTAAAATATGAAAAGCAGTTTATAACGCTGAAAATGAGCTTATCAATTATTTTATTATCTATATGTTGTTTTGTTTGTTTGGTGTTTTCCGACAGTAAAAAGAGAAAATAATTCAATGATAAAACACGTCAGTAAGTTATTTTCAACACTTTTCCAAAGCTACAGTCAAATCTCTCTATTACGACACTTTTCATAGCGACAAATCTCGCTATAGCGACATTCTCAACAGTCCCTTCTGTTTCATACTAAAATCCTTCGTTTTATTGCGACATTTCGCTGTAATGAACTTCCTCTATAATGGCATAACAAAACTAAAGTCTGTAGTACACTCTTTGTCTAATGGTCAAATATTTTACCTTCTGACATAATGGTCAAATTTATTTGACATCATAGTTGTTGTTTGCCCGTGTTTGCCCCATGTTAAAATTGGAGAGTGACAAATAATTATCTTTGACCAAAATTTTATCTGTCAAAAAGTGACAAATATTTGACGCTCGGTCAAAGAGTGTACTACAGGCTTAATACTTGTCATTCTTTATTGCGACAATAGTACAATCGAATCTCTTTGTAACGACATTGCTGAATCTATAACGACATTCTCGGCGGTACCTTCTGTTCTACATTCTTCGTATTATTGCGACATTTCGCTATAACGACAGTCCCTTGCGATGTCGCTATAAAGGGATTCGACTGTATATAAAACGTCAATAATGCTCAAAAAGTTGAATGTTTTATGACAAACATATACATACTCCATTCACGAAATTCAAACTAGTCCTTCGGTAGCTTTTTGAAGGTGTTCAGAAGCTTTCAATGCCTGGTTCCTGTTCAAGCTATCAAAAAATCTTATAAATACATCAGAAGAGTGAAAGAGGACATTCAACAAAACGAAAAGATTTTTACTATCATCGCCAGGATACGTGACTGATAAGGTATTCTGGGCTAACTAGTGCATCAGTAGTTGTGAGGCTGTGAAGTGTTAGCTTTGCAATGCAGTCGTAAAGAAAATGTTGAAATCAAAATTAATTAATTTTTATTTTACTTTAGCTTATTGTGCGATTCGTTCATTGTAGCTTAATAATATTCTTTTTAGGTTCTCTTTTTAATCAAAACCAAGGACAAATTAGGATACCAGGATGAATAGATATTAACTATACTAAGTCTCTTTACCACTATTTTTTGAGAATTCTGTGAAGTTTTCAAAAATTGATTTTTTTTCTGCACTCTCATTTGTCCTGGTTTCTTATAGTTTTTGTTTATGTAGTGTGGCAACAATATGCAGAATTCTTGAAAATAGCTCAGTAACTTCTTCCATCACGGAGTCCGGACACAACGCTCACTTTGAAAGAACTTTTTTCTTCATTTGAATCGCAGTAGACTGAGGAGAAAACCCGTCTAGCCGTAGAACATCTGGCAATTGGACCATAAAGTTATATGCGGTTTTATGATTTATGTATCAGCTGAAATAGTAAAAATTTCTGAGCGAAACGTGATTTTTAAAAATTGTTTATCATTGTCCTTCAATTGGGTTGTTCAGCTATTCACGGATTTCCGATTTTCATGTAATTTCATGAGTGCAATTTTCTGAGCAAAACGGGATTTTTAAAAACTTTATATAACTTTACATCAATCTCCCAGATGGCCTCGAGGTACGATGCTGGCCTAACAAGCCAGTCGTCATAGGTTCGAGTCTCGGCTCGGGAGAGACTGTTAGTGTCAGTACACTCAAAATATTTTTCATGTTATTGTTACGTGAAATTTCCTGTACTTATTTATTTTCTGTCATTTAACATGATTTATGTGACAAACATAGCATCTGCGTGAAAATCTCATGCATACTATGTTTTATCACGTAGCATCTACGTCAACTTGGCAACATCAAACAGAATAAAGTATCGCGTGAACTATAATTTTGCCGTTTTGTATGTCGTTTAATTCATTTACGAATTGGCGATTTTGCATGCCAACATATTTGGATAATTTCTGAAACTTATTCCTAGTTCAATTTAGAAAATCTATAACGAGCGTCTTAGCAGAGTGATTGAGAAATCAAAGAAATAGTTATCGGTTTCCGTTATACTCTACTAGAAATTTTTTTGGAAATAAATATTGAAATTCAGTCCGCAAATATATATTTCGACTCTTCGTCTTCCTCAGTGCTTATGTGGACTGGTAAAAAGCAAAGCGTAAATCCTGTTTTTTATATGTAGTAGGTAAAAATGAAAATTTAGCACTCTTAATTGAAGTTAGGTAGGGAATTATGCGGTCGATTGTTTACCGTACCATGTCTGGGGTTTTTGGGAAGCAGATTGAATAGCCATGAGGGGTGATTACCTGCGTCTTTATTGAGAAGCGTGCATGAGTGTTGTTTATAAATTTCCAAACTTTCAGCTACGTCTAATTTCCATAAAGTAGTGAAGTACGCCAAATTTTTTCAAAAATTACTAAGACACTGCCACGTCATGAAAATTCGTCTGATATAAAGACAGTTGAGGAATTACGTAAAAAACCTGTTTTCTATTTAAAAGCAGATAAGGGGAACAAAACCGTCATCATGGACAAGTCTGACTATGATGAACAAATAACCCAAAAATTTGATAAAGGTCCATATTGGCAACTGCGACTTAATCCTCTTGCTGATATGGTAAAACGTGTCGAAAATACTATAAAAGAATGCAAACCCGTTTTGGGTAATGTGTTACAAAATCTTTGTGTTTCAAATCCAGTTCTTCCAAGAATAAAGGGTCTCCCCAAAATTCACAAACCTGGAAATGAAATGAGAGAAATTATCTCAGCGGTAGGGGCTCCCACAGAAAAATTGGCTAAATGGCTGGTAAAAGAATTTCAAGCCATGCCCCAGAAATTTCCAAGTCGATCAGTAAAGAGCACCGGAGATTTCGTTGAAAATTTAAGATCCTCGGGTAACATCCAATCTGATGAGACAATGGTTTCATTTGACGTTACGGCCTTATTTCCTAGCGTTCCAGTGAATGAAACCTTAAACCTTTTAGAGGACTGGCTTCTTTCCCAATATTCTGATAATACTTGGAAAAAGAAAGTTGACAGTTTGTTGAAACTTTCACGCCTTTGCATGAAAGAAAACTACTTCACATTTCGTGGTAAATTTTACAAACAGACTAAAGGGGCACCAATGGGGAATCCTCTTTCTCCCTTTCTATGTGAGTTCTTCATGGCAAATATAGAAAGTACATTAGAGAAGAGTATCATCTGACCAATTCGATGGTGGAGGTATGTGGATGATATTTTTTGTATTTTGAAAAGGGCGGATCTTGAAACTTTTTTCATATCTCTTAATAATACCCATAAAAATATAAACTTCACAATTGAAAAAGAACTTAACAACAGACTCCCTTTCTTGGACGTCGTTGTAGTCAGAAAGTCTACGGACTTGGACTTTGAAATTTATCGGAAACCCACGAATACAAAACGGGTAATACCTAACACTTCAAACCATCCCTTCCAGCATAAAATGGTATCCTTCCATCATATGATCCACCACATGGAAACTTTACCTCTAAGTAAAGTAGCCAAGCAAAAGGAACTGGAATATATTTTCGAAATTGCTAAACTTAATGGCTACAATGAAAGTGTCATTCAAGCTATTGTTGATCAAAAGAAGCGTGCTCAAATTCGGAAATCTTTTACAACACTCACCCCAATAACAGAAGATCTGAAAAGGGTAGCCGTTGAATATGACGTTAACTTGACACGCCCACTTCGTTCAAAATTTAGAAAATTTGGGATGGATATTGTCTACACTAGTAGAAATACCCAACTCGAAACAAAATTGGGGTCTACCAAAGACCCTATTGATACACTGAACAAAGCTGGAATTTATAAAATTGCATGCAGTCACTGTGACATGTTTTACATTGGACAAACTAAACGTAACCTAGGAATACGTTTCAAAGAACATTTCGCAGAAGTGACAAAAGCAAGTAAAGTTTCAAAAAATGCCCCACCACACCATTTCAAATGAAAACTGGCTGAACATATTTTTAACGATGAACATCCACTAACTTCGGATAACATTCACCTCCTCCGCCCCGTTAATAATTTATGGAAATTAGACGTAGCTGAAAATTTAGAAATTTATAAACAACTCTCATGCACGCTTCTCAATAAAGACGCAGGTAATCACCCCTCATGGCTATTCAATCTGCTTCCCAAAAACCCCAGACATGGTACGGTAAACAATCGACCGCATAATTCCCTACCTAACTCCAATTAAGAGTGCTAAATTTTCATTTTTACCTACTACAAATAAAAAACAGGATTTACGCTTTGCTCTTTACCACATAAGCACTGAGGAAGACTGTATGTCACAGTCGAAATATATATTTGCGGACTGAATTTCAATATTTATTTCCAAAAAATTTTCTAGTAGAGTATAACGGAAACCGATAACTATTTCTTTGATTTCTCTAATTCCTAGTTTCTCAAGAATTTGAGAAAACAACAATTGAAAATCATACGCTGTATAAAACGTAGAATCTATCAGACAATCAAATGCTTTTCACTTTACCGGTAGTTAAATTCTACGTGAAACTCACATGAAAAGCATATGTCTACTGAATAAGATTCACAGGATAAATTATCTCACCAGTTCATGATGAACTCAAATGACAATCATGTAAAATCTACATGAAAATGACAGTGGAAAATATTCACATAACTTTTCCGGTAATTATAACGTGAAAAATATTTTGAGTGTAGGATCGTAGCGCTAGCCCCGCAATGTCCTGTACACTAAACAGTCGGCTGCGAAGTCTGTGTATAGATAAACAGAAGGTCAAATTCCGAATCGGAATGTAACACCAAGGCTTTGCTTTTTTGCTTATATCATTATCTTTCGATTTTTTGATGAAGAATAAAAACTCACTCTAAATCGCTACAATGACAGTTGGTAGGGTAACGGGGGTATTTTGGCCCACTCGGTAACATATTACGCATTATATCTGATAAATTCAATGACTATTATAAAACTATGCATGCAACATTGAATAACACATCTAAGAATCATACTACACTATAATTTTCGGCGAAAAACTGGCACTAGGTAGTGTTATTTTGGAATTAAATTATACATATTCAAAGTCATGGCTGAGTCAACCCAAAGTCAAGAGGAAGTGGTAATATACAAGTCAACGTCCGGAAGCTATTGTAACAAATATGTATGCTTTTGAAACAATTCGTTGTTGTAGTAACATCAATAAAATGTCATAGAAACAGTTTGTATACTCTAACATGTTGGAAAAAGTTGAAAAAGTGGTTAAACGCATGGCCGAAATATGTTTGCCTCTTTCTGAAGCAAACATATTTTGGCCATGCCAAGTTTTGACATCTCTTTGGTTACCGTTCGGCCATTGCACGTGAATAAAGAAGCAGCTTGTGACAATTTACAGGTAACTACTTCTTAATTTATCACATATAACGATATGAAATTGGCTGAGAATGCCTGTCAAACCGCTATAAGCCAAATTATTTCATTTTTAGATATCTAAAATTTACAGAAATTCACAGCAGAAGGATACTCTCCCCAAACCCACTATTTTTGCTCTAAAAATACCGATGATGTTCTTAAATATAATTAGTCCGAACTATTTCCATACACGTCTGTAGATATAAAGGTGGGCCAAAGTAAAAATTTGGTGGACCAAAATATGCTTTAAGTACTTCGTAGAAATTTTGATATTTCTAGGATATTTTGAACAATGTATATCAAAATAGACACTAAGCTTTTAACAATGGTATAATAAAGTTGGTATTTATGTTGAAAAATTGTGTTTATTTTTAATGAACTGTGCGAACACTTCCCAAAGCTGGCCAAAATACCCCCGTTACCCTATATGGGCGAAGTGTCATTGTAGCGATTTCGAGCAGTTTTAAATCGTGATTTTAAAAGCGAAGGACAACGATAGAAACATTTTTTTTAAATCACGTTTTACTTGGAAAATGTAGATCTTTCAGATGATATAAAAAACTGATATAGCTAAACAACCCTATTTCAAATGAACAATGAGGCATTCCATGGAAAAAGGCTTCAAAATTTTTTTTAGCATGTCATTTCCGATTTCGCTTAATCTTTTCACATTTGTTCCTTTATGACAAAGACGTCGTTTTATGATATCAGTTCTTCATTTAAACTCGTGACTGCTGTCCTAAAAGAGACTGACGGAAGAAAATTTCTATATCAGAAAAACGGCTTGTTTGATTGGAATGGAGTCTTCAGCAAAGTTGTAGGTAATAAAATTGCGGTTCTACAAAAAAAATATAAACCGTCCAAAAAATTATTTTTCTGTGCCTCCTCTGGACCTCTTTATCAGAACGGAACAACTGTGAAAAGATTCAGCGAAATCGGAAATGGTCGATCAGGATCGATTGCCAAAGCAGCATGGAATGACTCCAATAAAAAAACTTCGCGAAATGTGTTGTATGACAGTTTGCCTATAACCGTACATATACTACGTATAACTGGAGTACTATTGAAAGAAAAAGTAGCAAAGCACGTAATATTTCAGCAAAAAAAACATTTGTTATTCACTTTTGCTGTACTCTGTCAAAGCTAACACATCTTAGAGTTTATGAGACACTTTTCGAGTGTCAGAATATTTTATCTTTCACGTTCGCTATCATACCTACGTTATCATACAAATGCACAACAATTACGACAACAACAATTCGAACTATTATCCTACGCACCCCAATTTCAAGTTCAAAATATTAAAAAATAGATAGGGTAGGTAATATATTTTAGGCAGCTTGCGGAGCTGCCTGTGTATTGAGACAAAACAGTCGAAGTGTGTAAGGTGAAATACACTGGGGTCTTTTTTACGCGGGTTATTTTTATGCGTTTTTTTTACGCGGTTTTTTACAATAACACGGATTATTTTTAAGTTATTTTTTAATAAGGCGTCGTACACAAATTACGTAACGCATGTAAGGGGTTGAGTCTGCGTTACTCATTGTTACGTAGTTAATTAGGGGGAGGTGGGGGGTAGTAGAGACAGTTACGTAACTGTGATGTTTGCTCGAAATTGAAAACTTCGGAGGGGGGTCAGGCTGATCAGCGTTACGTAATTTTAAGAGAAGAGTCATGTCGAACGTTACCTATTGTTACATAGGGGGGGGGGGGGGGGGGGAGGTGGTCTGAAATCTAGACTTTTAGCGTTACGTAATTTGTGTACGACGCCTAACGCGGATTATTTTTTTGCAGTTTGGAAGATTATTTTTGCACGGTATCAAATAAGTTTAGTATAAGTATTTCTAGTTAAGTATTTAGTATAAGTATTTCTATCGTATCGATGTTTGTTCGTTCTAGTCAGGGGCCATCCACATACCACGTGGACAGATTTTTAACGATTTTGACCCCCCCCCCCTCTACCCCTCCGTGGACAACTGCCCATATAAATTCTAAAAAAATTGTATGGACCGTGGACATTAGCCAACCCCCCCCCCCTACCCCCAATGCTGTCCACGTGGTATGTGGATGGCCCCTCATTGAAATTTTCATTACATGTTGATCAAAATTTATGAGTTTGATGGCCGTTTTCTACGACTGATTAAAATAGGCGCCACTGTTTATGCCGTTTCTTACCCTTGAAGCATAGTGAAATTATAATCAACAAACTGCTTGGGCAGGTAAATTAACTTTGATGGTGGGGTTCCTCTGATGTCTTCGATAAATTGCATACAACTTGCAACTTAGCGTAGACATTTACCCATTTCGAAATCACACTACGCCGTATTGCATCAACAGCCGTTACATAACGGTTGTAACTCTTTGTGGTTGGTGTATAGGATTTCGATTCTAGTAGTGTTGCATGCGTTAAAAAAAGAAATCGTCTTAATAAAGTGGCCCTCTGGATGTGAATGAAAATATTACTTTGTCTGTACTCAAACCTGTTGAAATTGAATTGAAACGCCTCAATTCAGCGACTAGTTTTACGTGCGGTATGTCGGAGTGTTGAACGAAAAGTAACTTTTCTAGCACAGAACACGAAAATCATAATTTGTATTCCATTTCTACGTTATTCAAAACAAAACTATTCTTTTGTTATCAAATTATTGTTTTAAAGTGTTCTTAATGGAGAATTCGCCATTTGAATAGTGCAGCTCAAATCTTATGGACGCCAATGAATTTCTAATGAACAACAACAAAAGTTAGTCCAATAATGTTTGAATGGGTCGAACCACCGTACAAAAAACGTTCCTAAAAAGAGGAGCTGACAAAATTACCAATATTGATTTAAATGTTTTTTCATAGTTGATACATAAAACGGTTTATGTTTAAAAACGCCCCCAAAGTTAACTGAGCCAGAAATCAAGAAAAATAGTTTGCTGGAAATCTGAAAATGTTGGAATATGTAAAATCCTACTGAAGGGCTGTTTGCACACAAGAGCATATTATTTTAGTTTCCTGAAACTGGAAGAGTAATGGATTTTGACCCTGCTGCAAGCCACATAGAAAACATTTGAAATTTTCCTAATTATGATCATCAAAAACGTCAAATGTAAGCACAGTTTCTGATAAAATGCTTGAGAGCCTTACTTCAAGAATCTGTAATAAAATTTTGCAGTATTGCGTTCTGTAGAAAGATATTATCCGAAATTTTCACTATTTTTGCAAGTTTTGAATTTTTGAGTACCGTGCTGGATCGAAACCCGTACAGTATCGAAATCCGTACACCTTGATGTTTTTCTTCAGTTTTAAGCATTATAAAAATGAAAATTCATATGATAATTACATGTACATATCCGTTGAGCTGTTGTTGGCCTTCTGTCAAATTAAACTATGCGCCAGTAGGCCATGAAATAAAAATATTAAAAATGAAAAATCAATCGTATATCGGTTTCAGTTGTCATTTCGTTGTATCGTTAGAGAATTTACTTAGGAAACGTGCTTCAGATAAAAACGTTTTTCAAGTGGGATATAAGTGTTTTACTCTGTGAATCCTTTTGAAATTGATGGAAAGATTAAGTTTTGTCATTTTCTAGCTGTATATTGTCTGGTAAATAGTGTAAATTGTGTTTATTCAACAAAAACTGTGCCGTACGGATTTTGATTCTTATAAATTGCTTGAATCGAAATCCGTACAGCGTGTGTACCATGCATATATTCTTCTTCTTCTTCTTGTTTTCAGCATATAATGGAAGAAAACAAGTATAAATATACGGCAAACAATTTCGAAGAAGCTGTGATTGAGGCGCGCTAGGGAAAGTCGTACCGGGAAGTTTCGGAATAATTTTATTCATTTTGCTTGAAAATAGTGATAAAATATCAGTAGATCTATAAATAATCATGTCAGTTTAAAGCAATATGTGATTTCTTGATTTTATATTGACCGTTGAAGATTATCATGTGCTTAGGTGTACGGATTCCGATTCAGCGCGGTAACTTTATCAACGACATTTTCAGCATAAATTAGTACAAAACACAAAATTCATGAAAACATAAAACTTATGTAATTATTCAATTGTTTACACTGAAGAGTTGAGTCATTTATCTTTTTTGAAAATATATGAGCACCTTGCCACCACTGACTAACAGACGTAACACTGGAACCTAGCTCCAACGCCACAGAAAAACGATCATTTCAAATTTCCAATCGAATAACAGCCATCACGCGATAACGCCGTCTGGGGCGCTGTCATGAAGTCTCATATTTTGAGGTTCCCATTTGACACATGCAGTAACGCTGACGCTGATGTCGAAATACATGGCGCAGCGCGAACACGACAGCAGGTGGTGCTGGTGTTAATAACGTGAAGTACTGGAATCATCAGAACGATGATTTTATTGAAAATTTGTTCGAAGTGATATGTCTGTTAGTCTGTATTGTCACCATAACTTTTTTCTCACATAACAAAATCATCTACAATAGATAACTAACAATTCGACACAAAATAATTAATTTTGGTCGCAAACCTTAATTCCGACCATTGTGCACGGTAGCAAAAATGCCATTTCCTCTTCGTGTAACAGTCGTTAGAGCTACGGAGGTGAACTCGGCCTCTAACAAAAAACGATAGTTAGTATCACTTTCTTTTTTTCTTCCCTAATCCGAACGTTAGGACGTAGCCGGCACCGTTATCGATATTCACAAAAATCAAAATTAAAAGCTACTGAATTGTTGCATATTCACAAAATTCATCCCAAATTCTTACGGTGGTTCTTTGAGCAACTTTCCTAGCTCAGATCCATCACGAAGGAGCAACTATGGAATGTGCGGTCGGTCAAGCTTAACCCTCTAGTGCCCAAGTTAATTTTCAGACGGACTCGAGAAAATCACTATGAATTTTTTTAAACATTTTTTAAATATTGCAATCAAAGCTTTTTAGAGGTTCAACTGAAGACCGTCTAAAGGCGGCACTGGGTACTAGAGGGTTAAACTTAGCTCTCAGCGAAATTGATATATTTCAAATCATTTTTGGTGATTCATTTATTTATTTATTCGAGCAGTTTTAATTTGTGATTTATTAACCGAAGTACGATAGGAAATTTTTGGAAATCACATTTTACTTAGATAATGCAGCTCTTTCAGATGATATTAAAACTGGTATAGCTCAACAACCCAATTATACCTGGTGGCTTTCAATGTGGTGTTACCACAGACAAACAAATGTGCGACTCGATGACGACTTCATCGACCAGAAAAATAACGATTATTTTGAAATTTTGCTTAGTGGACAATAATGCAGCCGTGTCGCTATAAGAAAGCGTGCACATTCATTATCAAAGAAAAAAACTTCGTAATGCCGCTAGTGTTAATTTAAGCTGGAGTGCACACCCATTAGCAAAGACAAAAACCGTTCTACGAAATAAGAAAGAAGATTTTTCAGGATTTTTCTTTGAAGAGGCACATCTGTTTATCCGTGGTGTTACCATTCTTGTTCGTTTGGCTCACAACATTCTCTCCGCCTATCTCTCTCTCGCTGAGTATTACTAGAATAGACCATCGCACCGTGACACACGAATTGACAGATACTGTTAACTTTGTTTACTTTCGTGCGATACAGTTTTGTTCTCGATTCTAGCAGATCACCGAAATGGCGTTGTGTATGAGCAGGGATTCCAGATGTGCAAAACGCAGATCTTGTTCTAGTCATCTTTGCATAGATGGAGGCTCTTCGTTTCCGTGTCTTCAGCATAGTATATCCACTGAGAACAGACGTTCATCTTCTTTTGAAAAGATGTGTAAAAACTTGCAGCCGTCATTTACCACTAAGTGGTAATACTCCCGCTATGTGGCGCTTTTGTCACTTACAAACCAAGTACTGATATCGATGAAATATCAATACAGCAATATTTATGCAGTGCAACTTGGGCACCACAAGACAGACGTCGTTAGTGTATTAATGTATTTTGATTCAAATTTTAACACACGATTTTCAAATTTCTTTATATGAACATGAATGTCTGTTCTCTGTGGTATATCTGTATCCGTAAACTGACAAATAGATATAAGAACTTTAAATTTTTCATGTCAGCATTCTTCAAAAAACAGTATAGAATTTCTCTAACAGGACCGTTCGGTTGTTTTCCTCGGGCCCGAAGGGAATCTATAAGCTCGGACCTAACACCACAGTATTCGGTACATGACCAAAGAACATGCTCGATGTCATGGTAGCCATCGACACAAACGCAGTGATTACTGTCTACAAGCCCTATACGAAAGAGATGCGTGTTTAACGTATAGTGATTGGACATAAGTCTGGACATCAGTCGAATGCAGTCCCGTCCGACATCCAACCTCTTGAACCTTAGGAAAAATGGAATGTAATCACCGTCGCAGTTCATCTTAGAACATTTATAAATTGACCAGCATTTCCACGAGGACGGGACACGAGGCATATGGACGCTAGGCATATGGATGTTAGGCATAGTATGCTAGGCATACAGGCGCGAGGCATAATGGATGTGAGGCATAATGGATACGAGGCATATTGCCAAAAGGCATAACAGACGCGAGGCCGAATGGACACAAGGCCGAATGGACGCGAGGCCGAATGGACGCGAGGCCGAATGGACGCGAGGCCGAATGGACGCGAGGCCGAATGGACGCGAGGTCGAATGGACGCGAGGCCGAATGGACGCGAGGCCGAATGGACGCAAGGCCGAATGAACGCGAGGCCGAATGCGGTGTAGTACGATCGCATGAGATCCAATTATGTAGTTCAGGTGTTAATATATTCCTAAAGTGTTTAAGTTGGGTATAATACTTTTCTTGAAATCATGCGGCGAAGACGCATAATCGAGGGCAGGGAAACGAGGCGGCACTAAGCCGCCGTGGTTTCCGCAGTCCGAGCCGGCCGCCGACCCGCCGTCGGAAGCGGCGGCCTCTCGCACCCAAACGACTGATCTACTGGTTTGCTAGGTCTACTCAAACAGAGTTTTCTTCCCTTAGTTAAGTCCGAACGAGCGGTAGCGAGTAAGGACAGCATTCGCTCGAACAGCGAGTCAGCCGAAGGCCGCGAGTGTATTACTTTCCAAATGACACTTTGAAGCGAAATACATGTCATTGAAAGAGGGCTGTGATGATGATGACGATAATAACATATTCCGCATCACTTCCCCTTGGCCTTGTGTCCTTTCGGCCTCGCGTCCATTCGGCCTCGCGTCCATTCGGCCTCGCGTCCATATGCCTCGTGTCCGTATGCCTGCCGTCCATTATGCCTAGCGTACTATGCCTCGCGTCCGTATGCCTCGCGTCTGTATGCTTAACGGGGTGTCATCTATTGCCACAACGCACAAGACGTAATCGAAGTTACCAATATCTGTCAAAAAAGTGAGGTTCAATCAAACGACACGTTTTTCTCAGTCGCTAGTAACCACCAGCACCAGTCGAAGGGACAGACGATGAGTGTGACCAATCGGAAAAGGCAAACCGAGTTCTCCTTCGATACAGCACTCGCATAACATGGCGGTAGGTATAGCGACACACCATCGTAACTAACAGGGGAGACGTTAATTTACATTCCCCTATTGCATTCCGATAGGTCGACTATTCTGCGCTTTTTCGATTCTAAGATAGACCATCCCGTTCTATACGCAAAGGCGAGATTCACTGTTTGCTCAGAACCAACCTGCGAAATGCGAGCAGGCAAAGCCGGGCTTGATGCGGTTTTTCGCAGATGTCATAAAGCCGGGGCACTTTCGGGCGTGCACGGCAAACTAATAAAACTCAATTTATAGTGCAAATAAACTTCAAATTCAATCACCATTACTGGGTTCGGCTGACCGCCTTCCTTCGGCGTGATGGAGAGTCGGGTTTTTGCGTTACAATGTTTGAATATCTCCCCCGAGCACAAGAAGCGACTGGCGAGATGCTGGTAAACCACACCGTATAACGTCCAAGATGAGTAGTAAGTGAGTGAGCGAGCGAGTCAATAAGCGAAGCATCAAAGGAGTGAGAAATTTATGCGAATCACCACATCGTAAACGTTTCGCCTGTTTTAGCACCGGCCAAGCAGGCGGTGACGAAAGGAAATTAATTATCGTTCTAACGCAGTCAAACGGACTGTCAAGTTGGGGAGCATTCTGACATGTGTGTAAACAAAACCAGTCCAGATCGGGTGAGGGTCTAGTTGTCTGTGGTGCCGTCAATAAATCCGTTTTGCGATAGCTTTGATCTCTACGCTCGGAGAGGATCAGATGGGTTTCGTTTTCGTGGTAAGTCGATTCCGAACCAAAGTTATCTCAAAAAGGATAAATATCGATTTATCACAAACAAGTCAAAACTCTAGTGCTACTGCGCAGCCTGCTATTTGCACTTTTGATCCCCAAAAACATTAACCTGGTCTGTTTATGTGGCGAGGTGGAATTTTAGCCTTGAATTATAGAATAACCTTCACCATCATTGTCGGGCTCACCTTTCCAACGGCTAACTATTTACGCAAGGTGCAAACCAACCACAGAGTAGGTGTTATAGATATTTATTTTCAAGACACTCCGAGGGTAGTAATTTACAGTCGCCGCCGCCGCCGCTGCTGCTGGTGAAGTTGCTAGCGAATAGAACACATTAAGAGTGGTTCCGAAAATGTAAACAACAAAAGAAGCTTTTAGACTGGAATTGGATTAATTCTAGAGGTCGTGAAGAAATCGGGGTTCGCTCGGTCAACTCTGACGCTGATAAGGATCACGTCGTGTTCCTGTGGGAGAATAGAAAAAAAAAACTAATTTTTCCTTCCCATCTCGTTTCCATTTTCCCGGGACCCGGGAACCCTTGCGCAGAGTATATATTTAAGCTAATTTGTTATGGTAGGTATCGCTTGTAGTGCTTCAGCACACCTCATTCTTCTGCTGTGTGCAGTGTTGGACGGATATGTGCTTATGCGTGGTGGAAGTTTAGGTTTTTGCCGGGGTGTTGAATATTACCATCATTAACGATGATAGTGGGTTGTTTGCTTGAAAGGCGTCTGCTTTATTACCGATTCCCTCCTGCGCCAAAACGCGATGCAACCGCGTGAGGCGGTCAAAATGAAATACAAACATGTCTAGAGACAGAAAATAAACGCGAGAGAGAGAGAGAGGAAGGCACAAAAAGCCAGTGACGGCTGCTTAGAGGTGCAGAAGTTTTTCATAGTCCCTAATGTACATGCCAGCGCAATTAGTTACAATTTAACATTCTGCTCGAGAATGGAGTGGATGATCGTTTCCAAGATATACAATGTAATTACCGATGTCGATTGTTTGCGGTTATGTCTTTTCTTTGTAGGTATTACAGACAAAGCTTTGGGTTGGAAAATTTGACTCGCAAACAGTGCGGAAAATGCAGAAAGACTTTGCGGTTAAGTTTTCGACAGCGGATGAAAGGATGTTTCGTGTGCGCATTTTATGTAGCATTCGATCGCAAAACTATATATTAGCAAGTCACCGCAGAAAAGTTTATGTTGTTCTAGCGTCTTTTTAAGGCCAAACGATATTAAAGCCAAAAATGGCCGACTTCGAGCCACCAATTCGAATTTTCAAAGGCACAAGACTCGGCAACAGTTGATGCGTCACCTTTGAAAACACTATTTTATTTTTGCTGCGGTGGAGGAAATATAAAATAGCGCACGGTGCTCCTGAGACCGTTATTATCAAAAAAAAGTACCATGAAAACGGTAAATGCCAGTTTGTTCGTTATGCTGTTCTTCATCTCTGGGTAAATTTTGAAAAAAAACCGTTGGTGGCATTTTTGAGTTATGTCCATGTCAAAATGTCCGATATCCTTAGAAAATTCGTACTAACTCCACCAGTAATTAGTCTTAGCCTCTCTGTTTTTTTTATGAAACTTTATAGGAATAGATGGTTTGCCTGCCGATACGCAATTTGTATAACAATAAAACAATCCCAAGCTTTAAAAAGGAATTTTAATAAAACTAATATAACCTAGCAGTAAAAAGTTTATCTCAAATTATGTTGCGGTTACTTCAGCAGCATGCGTCAGAATCTGTCCAAAGTGATTTCACTCTTACTTGGGAGCGATACAAAACTGTATCAACATCAATGGCCTACAAATCACAGTTGTTGAATGCAGTTGTTGATTATAATAGCGGACACTTATACTACCCATAAAAGCAAAAGAGTCCCATATGGAAATGTGCCCACAGTTGAGAAATTTGCAAATGAAATTCTAATCTTGAATTTATAGCAAATAACTATGATTTAACTAAAAGTATGTTTTATTCAACTGTATTTTCATAAGGTGAAGCATTATGTATTTCCATGAGTTCTAAGACAATTGCATGAATTCCAGGCTTGGAATAGAAGATGGGACTCGTTTGCCTTTATTTTTTCTATATATACAAAAAATAAAAGCATATCTGTCTCCACACATTCAAAGACGGCCAAGCATTTATTATTATTCCTTTTTGTGTCTGCAATGTGAACAGTTTATTTTGACCCAACATTTTTGGACCATGGAATTGCAATATGGCGATTTGGTTTTAACGGATTGTAGCATGAACCGGTGCATGTTATTTACCAAAGAGTAACTACAGCTGATAGACGAAAGCTCGTTAGACATAGAGTCTACAATGAAATTCCTTAAGAGTCCACAACAAATTGATACCGACCGTAAGGCCACACTCCTGAACACTTTTTTTTTCTACTCATCCCAGATGTAAAGAAGGATTTCTGGAAACAGTTGCCAAAAAAAAAACTTCTTGACCTGCCTTGTTCCATTCTCACTTGGTTCCGGCTTCCAGGAGTCGATCCACGGCATTTCAGGAACATACAATGACGGCGACCTTGTCGCCCCTTGTGGGTGTTGATGGTGAGGTGGTTTTGGCAGCTTTCATCCACCTGAGTCCGTAGGTTGTCTACGGAGAAATCAACATGGCTAAAGTACCGACACCCCGACATCTTCGCAAAAATATCCTCAGGCAGCGGTATCGGATACTGGTTTGGCTCGACGACGTCGCTCAAACCCGTAGAGAAATCTGCACAGATGCGAATCCGTCCTTTTGACTTCCGGACGACCACTGTTGGCGCCGCCCACTCGGAGTAATCAACCAGTTTTAGCACGCCAAGTTGATGCAGTCGTTGGATTTCCTCTTCGACGGCTCCCTTCATGCTGTAGGCCTAAGATTTCCTCGTAGTGGCAGAGTGACCTTGGTTTTGCAGCACAGTTACATACCGCTGGTGAAGACGTCAGGGAACTTTGATTGAATCGACCCTACGGCTGGTTGATACTGGCTACTGATTTGATTGCAGAACCAGTTGATTGGAACGTCCTATAGGCCGCAGTTGGCCATCAAATCGGCACCTAGAACTGATAGAGAAATTTCCTGGAACTATTACACGACACAAACCTCGTTTGGAGACACCGTTGATTGATACGTCACACCAAAACCTCGGATGCGATGTTCAGCGGTTCTCGGTGATGTTTATGGTTCTCCAATTTTCTCCCACATTTCGGCGGTTTAATGCTGATATCCGACGCCGAATCAACTTGTAGTCGGACCGAAACATGGTTTATCCGCTAGTACGCAAATTTCCTTCCACGACTGACTGTGTTTACGGAGACCACCTTGGTTGACTTCTGGCTCCGGTCATTCTTTTTCCCGTTTGTTGGATCATGATATTCCAGAGAAGGAGGCGCAGTAGCCCACTTTATGCTTTTTTCTTCACACAACCAGCACGAAGAACGTATCTGATCTGCCCTGGTTCCCCTACCCGCAGCTGCCGACGAATGACGTGATAGCTTGACAGGTTGTTTGGTGTTGTGCTGCACAGCTCGCACTGTTACTAAAGGATTTTCTACCAGCGCGGTACACAATGGGGCAACTTCATACAAAGGCTGGCCAAGCGAAAAAGGTATCCATAAATGCGATAAAAATATGGTATTTACATAATGTTGTGGTGCTGAACACGATTCTGGCATCCATTTTTGTTTTGGGGCCGTCAATAAGGCACGTAACCTAATTTTTGTTGATTTTTCGGCACTTTTTCCCTCTACTTTTTTATTTAACAGAATTATGTGATCTTTAATCACAACCAACGCCACAGAACGTCCTCCTTACTGAAAAAGATTACATAGTTTTAGCGTGACCCCTCAAATAAACAAAATTTTGCAAAAAAAAAAGTTTTTTTAATTTAAATTAAAACAACATAGGTAATACAAACTAATTACAAATCAAAACAATAATCGTCTTCTTCTTCTTCTTCATCATCTTGCTATTCCTTTTTGTCTTCTTTATAACTGTAATCAGATTCATTATCAGCTTTCCCTGATTCAACAATTATTTTCCTCAATAGAAATATCATTTCATCTGAAAGTTTTTACGGTTAATTTTCACCTTTTCAAAATAAATGTTATCTATTGGATCTGTGGCAAAAAGAAGATGTTTGAATGTATCATGTATCGTGGCATTTTGATAATTATTATTAACTTTAATTATTCAATTAATCTTCTCTTGAGCCTCTACGATCATCCTTTCTATAGATAGTATTGCAGGTTGCTTGATATTGCTGACCTGAAACCACAGAACAGATATGCAACTTCGAACAAAACTCTGCAGCAAATCGGTGCCCAAGCTTTCGCATTCATTTTTCGCTGTTCCATCCTATATTGATTTTACAGTGCATCGTTCGAACAGTTCGCTCCAATAGTTCGAATATGCACCAAAAAAAATTTTTTTTTGCTTCAATGACCAGATGAAAAGATGATCTTGAATAGTTAAATCTATAAAAATCAAGTTAAGACGGGACCGCATTCAAGAGATTTTTAAAGTGGAAATTCAGTAACAATTAACAATCAACGTCAATAGAACAAATTAAACTAAAAACCTTTCAACCATACAAACATTGTTTAACAAATTTTCTTGGGTAGTACACCTCGCGACTGTTGAAACTATTTTAACCTGTCAGTTGATTTACTTGAATATTTTCGTTGGACTTGGAAACTAAATTTCTCGACCAACGACAATATTTTTTTCTCGTACCGTTTTTTATACCTTACATTGCAAGTAATGCATATCAGACGCCCTATACACAGCACTGCTTACGACATTTGGTACAATTTAAAAAAATGATTGTCGTTAGTCAAGATATTCAGTTTACAACGTGGGCAGTTATGAAATTCATTAAAAATATTTCTACATAGAAACCGTTGCACATATGCGGGTGGTACTGTACGATTATCATGAAAAGGCACCCTTGCTATACCAATACCGGGGAGAACAAAGGATTCTCTCGGCGAAAAAGCGGCGAGAGCTCATACAGTCCTTTTATTGAATGAATGGAATATAAGCGTAATAAAATTTCGAGTGTAAAATGTGTTCTCTCCACCGCACAGTGGTCTAAACTCGAAAAATCGTGATCGTTTTAGATTTGACTGTGAAATATTGATTTTATGTACTCAGTGTCTTCAGCAAGTTTATTCCATATAACAAGGCCTTTCTTTTGACGTTTTTGGTTTTTTGATCAATCCCCCTAACAGTTAGATAAGAAATTATTTTTTCTAATTTTCAAAATACCCGATTGCTTTCTTCAGCAAAGTTGTAGGAAAATCTATAAGAAAAATAATTGCTGAACACTGTAATCTTCTATATGTACGTCTGATATGACGAAATAGAGTTTTACGAGGAACAGTCCTCAAAATTAGTTTTTTGTCCATAACTTTTTCCGTAATCGTCGAAACAGTTCAAGATGTTCTAAGATTTCATTCATTCTGCTAAACCTCGCATTTTTGTAGAATATATTGGTTTGATATTTTTATTTGTTCTAAAGATATTTCTAGTTTTTTGCTAAAAATAGCCAAATTTTGAGTCTATATTTCTCCAAAGGTGGCAGATAGTAGCAAACCAGACTGTATGCATTTGAAAGTTTGTCAAAAGAACTACATTACCTATAAGAGTTCAACTGTTTCCAGCTGTATCCAACCGAGTACTGAATGAAAGAAAAACACCTCTCAAAATGAGTTTTTTGTCCATAACTTTTTCTGTAATCGTCGAAACAATTCAAGATGTTCTAAGATTTTGTTCATTTTGCTAAACCTCGCATTTTTGTAGAATATATTGGTCTGATATTTTCATTTGTTGTAAAAATATTTCTGGTTTTCTGCTGAAAATAGCCATATTTTGAGTCCATATTTCGCCGATCAAAAGGTGGCAGATCAAAAAACCGAAAACGCCAAAAGAAAGGCCTTGTTATATGGAATAAACTTGCTAAAGACACTGAGTACATAAAATCAATATTTCACAGTCAAATCTAAAACGATCACGATTTTTCGAGTTTAGACCACTGTGCACCGCTAGATGTCGATGCTTAAAATAAAAAGATTTTGTCTCATTTTTGGTTCTTCAGTTGAACAGATGTGCCTGAAACATCAATTTTATCTACGCTGATTACCTGATAGTTTCATACTTTATATTGAACCCAGATTTTCGCCAGCGCTCGAATCCCAGCTTATATAAAATATAAATCATGCACTCAGAATAGCGAATATCTTCGTATTCCGTAAATCAAATGTTCTTCGTTTACGTGCAATTTCCACATCTTTTCAATGTTTTAAGACTCCGATATTGGAGCTTCTCAAGCATAACAACGTTGAGTAGAAGTTGCATTTGTTGGTGAATTGACGCATTTGCATCAATCATTGTACGAAATAATGACAACACGTATTTTAATAACTTTTTATTGATAAACTAGCTGACCCGGCAAACTTCGTCCCGCCTATTTTAGTGTTCAATTTGATAATTTTGAACATTTCAAATTCATTGATTCCTTGCGTTTGGATTATATCGTTTAAAAATGATTGGTTCTATCGGAATGGCAACATCCTCGACTTTTGGCTTTTGTACATGACCTCTATTCCGAATATATATATTGGGTGCATTTCAGTTATTTTGTTGTTTTCCAGAAACTGAAAATGGTCATCTTCTAATTCAAAATGGTGTCCAGGGTCAATGCTTGGCTTCTCTACATCATTTCGACATATCGGACATATCCATATGTAGTAGTATTCGGTTATTTTCGGCTGTTTCCCAGAAGTTGCCATTTTTTAAATTCAAACTGTTGTCTAAGGTCAATTTATAGCTCCTTGCATCATTCTGGATCCGGTGATACTCATATTGGGTGGTATTTGGTCACTTTGGGCTATTTTTCAGGAACCGTAAGTCGCCATCTTGGTTTTAAATTCTGGCATTTGGAGACAATTTCTGGCCCCTGGGCGTCATTCTGGTTTAAGGAACACACATATTGGGTGTTATTTGGTCATTTTCGGCTGTTTTCCAGAAACCGAAGGTCACCATCTTCGAATTCAAAATGGTGTCTGTGGTCGATTCTAGCCCCTGTGTATCGTCAAAGTTGTCGAAGTTGTGGGTTCGAGTCCCACCTGCTGAACTATATTTTTCGTAGTTTCTACAATCATATTTTCAGTTAGTTTAATTTTTTATCTTCGTTACTATACTTACTCCTTCATTACTATATTTACTCCTTAAATTAAAATTAACAGCACAGTATTTCGAACAACTTTTACTTTGACGCCAGAAAAAAACAAGCAATCATTGAGGCTACAAAGCGTTTCGAAGTAATGCATTTTTTTAAAAATATGTCTAAAAACGTCAATATAACCAACTTCGGAAAGTCATAAGAAAATCAGATTTCATGATATTGAACCCAAATTTTGGGCTTAAGCACTTGAATGTTACTGCAATAAAGGAAGAATATTATGAAGCAGCTGACGAAAAAAATAAAATTTCATGCTGATGGCCAGCGATTCCCCACTGTGCGGTGTCGTGCTTGAGGTTCGTCAGGGCTTTGCAGTCCTCCACGATCTTCGCCAACGTTGTCTCCGATAATTCGTTCACCTTCGTGATCAGTCGCATCCGTATATCGGGGTCCTTCAAGGTCTTGAGGCCAAAAACAAAATCTAGGCACTAAATTGCTTCTCGGACAGATCGGAAAGTTTGAAATACACACAAGCACGGCTTACCTTGCAGAAGTGTGACACGATGTCCTCCGTATCATTTTTGACGATCTGCAAGCACTAATACCGCTGATGAAAGATCGAGACGGTAGATCCGAAAAGCGATTTCAGCTTCTCGGTAGTTTCGCGTGGAGCCAAACTCCTTGGACAGTTTTGGGAGAATGAAACTTGTGGGCCGCTCGTGCATCGCTTGGTCGAATTTCCTCACAAGGAGTCGGACTTTGGCCGAATCGTCTAGCTTACTGGCGTGTTTATCGAAAAGCTCCTCGTAACGTGATTACCATGAATCAAAAGTGCGCCCTTCGTCCGGAGCGTATCGAAATTCGGTGATGTTGCCAGCTAGTGCATTCAGTGCTACGTCATCGCGGGAGAATTCCTTCGGGCATTGTTTGATTGCTGACATCCCTGGGACAAATGAGTGATCAGATGCTGCTGCTGCGTAAGGTCTGCAGCAGGGGCTCCTGGAACAACTCTGGCGTCGCCATCGCGGCTAACCTTCAACTTGATGCTCAGTCTCTCGTCGACAAAATCTCACTTTTTATACGTGCAGATACCCGGAAACTGACTCGTGCTTGTATAATGTGGATATCAGAGTGTCATTATAATTACGTTAATGATGACATAGACCCATCCGTCTATCACTCCGACGGGTGGTAGTTGCGTTTTTAGGTAACGCTTGTCGCAGTTAGGGTGGTCCCTGCAACAAGTCCAAAAAAACGTGCCTCAAACTTTTAAAATTTGATCAATATCGACAATTTCAGTAACGGAAATAAAAACTCGGACTATCTAGCAGTTTTACAAATATATAAAGTACCGTTCATCACAGAGAAATCTTTGAATCTTCTATCTAAACATAAAAAATGCTGCTCTGTCTGTCTGTCTGTCTGTCTGTCTGTCTGATCCATATAGGCTTGAAAACTACTGAACCGATCGGCGTGAAATTTTGTATATAGGGGTTTTAGGGGCCGAGAAAGGTGACTAAGATACAGTCGAATCCCTTTATAGCGACATCGCAAGGGACTGTCGTTATAGTGAAATGTCGCAATAATACGAAGAATTATTGTATATGTAGAACAGAAGGTACCGTTGGGAATGTCGTTATAGATTAAGCAATGTCGGTATAGAGAGATTCGCCTGTACTACTGTCGCAATAAAGAATAACAAGTGTTAGTTTTGGTATGCCGTTATAGAGGAAGGTCGTGATAGCGAAATGTCGTAATAAAACGAAGAATTTTAGTATAAAACAAAAGGGACTGTTGAGAATGTCGCTATAGCGAGATTTGTCGCTATGAAAAGTGTCGTTATAGAGGGATTCTACTGCAGTTCGAGACCCCTTCCTCTTCTGAAAGGGAGGAGTCCCATACAAACGAAACACAAATTCATGCACATCTCGAAAACTAACCAAGCTAATGGAAACAAATTTGGCAGTTGGATGTTTTTAGGGGTATTAAATATATCCATAACAGTTTGACACCCCTCCCTCTTTTAAAAGGGAGGGGTCCCATACAAAAAAGCACGAATTTCGCACAGCTCGAGAACCAATCCACCAAATAGAACCAAATTTGGCATGTGAATGTTTTTAGAGGTAACAAATATGTCTATAATGGTGCGCTACCCCTCCTTCTTGTGTGAGGGAGGGGTTACAAACAAATGAAACAGAAATTTCTGCACATCACGAGAACTAACCACATAAATGGAACCAAATTCGGCAGGTGAATATTTTTAGGGGTAACGAAGATGTCTATAATGTTTCGACACCCCTCCTTCTTCTGAAAGGAGGGGTACCACACAAATTTCTGCACATCTCGAGAAATAATCAAGCAAATGGAACCAAATTTGATATGTTGAAGTTTTTGAGAGCAAGAAAAATTTTCGACTCCAGATGCCATTGTTAAATTTAAAATGGAAACTTCCGGTTTCTATCCGGAAAATGTCTCCAAATATCATTTTAAAATCCAAGATGGCGACTTCCGGTTACTGAAAAACATAGGGATATGATCAAATACCACCCAATATGGATATTTCCGAAATCGTGATGATGCACTGAAACCAAAAATCGACCTCCGACAACATTTCGAGTTGTTAAATGGCGACTTCCGGTGACTGGAAAACTGCCGAAAATGACCAAATTCCACCTAATACAATATGAGATGCTTCGATACCAGAATGGTACACAGGAGCTAGAATCGACCACAGACACCATTTTGAATTCTAAGATGGTGACTTCCGGTTTCTGGAAAACAGCCGAAAATGACTTAATAACACCTATTATGGGTGTTTCTTAAACCAGAATGCCGCTCAGGGCCCGGAAATTGTCTCCAAATGCCATTTTTATAGGCCGTTCCGATAATTATAAATACACTTACGATCAACCGTCATTTCAAATAACGTGCAGTATTCAACCAAACGTTGGCTGCGTCCTGTTGTTTACATCCAAAAGAAACAGATGCTGTCATTTTTTCTAACATTTAGTGCGAAATTTTGAAAATGCGTGGCCTTTCTCCCGAGCAAAGAAAGCGAATTGTGCACACAAATGGGGCACCGTGAGTGGTCATTCTATAAGAAAATTAGCCAGAGAAGAAGGTATAAGTGTCGGAGCAGTTCAAGAGCAGTGAAGAGTGCACATTTACTGATGCCCCAAGACGTGGTAGAAAACCCGGGCCGGTTGATCCCACAATGGACAAAAAGGTTAAGGAATACTACAAGCGGCATCCTTCAGTATCAGTACGAGATGTGGCGAGAAAGCATGGAACCTCGGCGAGTAACGCTATGCGTGCCAAGGGAAGAATGGGTCTGCAGACCCGTCGGAAGCAGAAACAGCCAAAACGAAATCCAAAACAAGCTGAATCTGTGAAACCGAGAGCTCGGAAGCTTTATGACAAACTTCTGACCAAAAAAATGGGGTGTGTTATCATGGATGACGAAACCTACATAAAACTGGACTATAAGACTCTGCCAGGACCGCAATTTTATACATCACCGAAGGGAAAGGATGTCCCTGGACCAGTGAAAGTCATTTACACCGGAAAATCCGGCAAGAAGGTAATGGTTTGGCAGGCCATTTGTGAATGTGGGAAAATATCTCGTCCATTCATCACGAATGACACAATGAATGGTAAAATTTACGTGAAAGAGTGTTTGCAGAAAAGGTTGTTACCCATGGTTAAGCAGCATAACAATCCTCCAATCTTTTGGCCCGATCTTGCTCCCTGCCATTACTCTAAGGATGCACTAGGATGGTATAAAACAAATAATGTCACATGTGTCCCAAAGGAAATGAATCCTCCAAACTGCCCTGAAATTCTTTTTGGGCTTTGACCAAGGCAAAGCTGAGGAAATATGTCAAACCAGCGGACAATGTTGAAAAAATTAAAAGAGATTGGCGTAAAGTGGTAAAAATGGTCGGAGAACACACTGTGCAAAAGCTTATGAGTAGTGTTAAGAGAAAAGTTAGAGAACTCGCGTATCCTACGAAAAATAATCCCAACTTGAATTGAAACTGGAGAGAAAACACTTATTATCTATATTTCAGAATAGAATGACCCGAAAAATCCTGCATTTTTTGTTTTATTCAAGAAAGAAGATGTATTTATAATTTTCGGAACAGTATAAATCCAGGATGGTGACTTCCGGTTTCTGAAAAATAGCCTAAAGTGACCAAATACCACCCAATATGAGTGTATCTTTAACCAGAATGATGCATGGAGCTAAAAATTGACCTCAGACACCATTTTGAATTGTAAGATGGCAACTTCTGGGAAACAGCCGAATATAATAATATTTCCGCAATCGAAATAATGTATAGAAGCCAAGCATTTACCCTGGACACCATCTTGAATTCAAAAATTACCATTTTCAGTTTCTGGAAAACAACGAACATAACTGAATACCATCCAATATGAGTATTTCCGGAATAGAGGTGATGTACTAGAGGCAAAAATCGAGGATATTGTCATTCCAATAAAACCAATAATTTCAAACAAAATGAACAATTCGCAAGAAATCAATAAATTTGTTAACTTCTGATCGAAATGAATTTGGAATGTTGAAAATTATTAAATTAAACACAAAAATAGACGGTACGAAGTTTGCCGGGTCAGCTAGTAAACATTAATCGAAAAAAAATCAACCTAAAAGATAGGTATTTAGGTGTCATTTGGGTGTTGAACCCTCTGCAAAGCAGATGCCAACTGCCTTGAATAGGTTCGGGGTGAATGAAATAGTGTCCCTCGATTGGGAACTTTAATGGATTATTATTGTTAAAATTTTAAGGGAACATTCATAAATAATGTGAAATAAATCCAGGTCTACCAAATCGACAGGAACAGACTCAGCAGCAGCTTTAGCATCAAGATCAGATGCAGT
The DNA here is from genome assembly GCF_029784165.1 of Wyeomyia smithii. Taxonomy (NCBI): domain Eukaryota; kingdom Metazoa; phylum Arthropoda; class Insecta; order Diptera; family Culicidae; genus Wyeomyia; species Wyeomyia smithii. The sequence goes on from NC_073694.1 coordinate 166,631,800, forward strand.
ATTATCAGCGAACACAGAAGCAAAAAATTGTGCAAACATTTCACACGTGTCAGAATCGGATTTAGATTCTAAATCATCGAGGCATACGTTTGCGGGGATTGTAGTACATTTTCGTTTAGAATTTACGAAATTCCAAAAATTTCTGGGATTTCTTCGAAGGTCTGTCTGAACTCGCATGACGTAGGATTTGTACCAAGCCAGAGCGCTGTGTCGAAATACTGGTACTTCGTTCTATTGGCACGGTTATGGTTAAAGCTGGGTGATGAGGATCGAGTGGCAATACTAATGGAGCGACGCACACGTCGACCGCACAACATCGATCGTCAGAGCAAAAGACTAAGTCGAGCACACGTCCTAGGTGGTTGGTTTTTTGATTAACTTGCCGGAGATTAAAAAACTCAACACCATCGACTAATGCCTCACCAGCAGCAGACAGTACGTTCGAGCTGCTGTGCTGACCGTTATTGTTCCACACAGTGCGTGGCTGATTGTAATCGCCACAGACCAAAACAATTTCGTCCTCAGAAGTGCTTTTGCCACACAGCTCCGAGATCGAGGCAATATGTGCATCAATCGTACCAATCAACTGACTTTTATCAGGCGGAATGTATATACCACAAATTAGCAGTTTTGCCCCACGTACAGTCGCTCTAACGCAAATTTGTTCCAAACAATTTCCGTTCGCGGTTTCGACGACAAAACTTCTGTGTTCTCGCGCAACGGCAATCAGTACGCTTCCAAAGGATGTTTTATCACTATTTTGAGCACTACGATCGCAGCGAAATACGTCGAATGTCGATCCGAAAAGTTGTAAAGAATAAATACGCTCGTCCAGTCCAGTCTCAGTAAAAATAATAACGTCATAGCAGCATTCACGCGTTGTCAGGAAAACATCGTCAATTTTTGTCCGCAATCCTCTGGTATTCTGATAGTAGAATGATATTTCGTCTGCGTCAGTTCGGTCACGCTGCAACATGCAGTTTTTTAGCAAAGGGGAAACTATATTAGCGGAAGACAAAATATACTCGCCTCTGGTGGAAACCCGTAGGTTTCCACCTTCCACTAAACAGCACGTTTTATTTGATTCGGTTATGGTATCTCCGACAGTGCAGGAACAGCTGGGCGATCGAAGTTTTTTGGTCATTCGACAAATTCCCTGAAGAGCAGTCCGGCGGGCCACGTAGACGGATTTAAAGCGGAGGCTTTCATATCAGGATCCAAACCAACTTTGAATGAAACGAAAGACAAACTGGTAGCATCTTTGCCTCTAGGTATGAGTCGAACCACATCAACAGGAGCAGTAACATTCAAACAGCGTGAAAAAATTTACTGCACGTCGCTGTCCGAGAGGAGCGGATTCAAACGTGAAAGATACAGCCAGAATTTTTTAGCCACAGGGACAATGGATGGAACCGAAAGATCACTCTAATCAATATCATTCGTCCCACATTCTGATGGTTGAGATATGATCGCATTATCGTCAACTCGTCGGCGCTTTGTAGCTCGTTTCACCCAAACAGGCGTATTCGGTGTTGGTGTAGGCCAATCGAGTTGGGTTTGGCCACTCGAAAGTTTTCCAATTTTATGCCAAGCTCCTCCACAACGTCAGATAGCTGTTGAACTTTGACTGTCAGATCTGTACTATCATGCAGCTTTGGTAGTGCTTGCTGGGTATCAATGTACGACCGAATGCACGACCGAAAGCAGCGGCCGTTCATTTCGTCTCTGCAGATTGAGCACAACAGCAACAGCTTTCCTTGGGCAAAAGATTCCCTCAATCCGCGCGAGTTTATACCACAGCAGGTTTGGTTAATGTGCAGATATGTCTCGCAGAAACCACAACGGAGCGGCTCAATATCGTTGATTTCTTTTTTGCATTCACCGCAGTGTTTTTTTTTTTTTTTTCATTTTGCTGCACACGGGTGACAAATACACAGTGCAAAACTTAACGAAGAGCGTTGTGATGCCTGATCGGTCGAGACAATGTAGTGTAGATCAAAACAAACGCTATGTTTAAGTTAAACTTTGTTAACTGCAAAGTAAACGGCTGAATCGAAAGAACTCCACACTGCTCCAATAAAGTAATCACATTCGTTGTTTTGCTTTCGTCTCGATTAGACGCAAATTGTTTATCTCCGTTTGAGTTCGCAAAATAACAATACACGAGTTATCGTACGGGTGTTTTTTTGTCGATTAGTTCTTGTGTTGCGCGATAACAATAGCCTGTTGTATATCGGCAGAAACATCTGCACACTGGTAGGGGCAGGCTACCCCGCCAGTGATTCGATACGCAGCTGATATATCAGCAAGAATAATTCTCCCGCACCGCTGTTACCCCGCTAGCAGCACGGACCACCATACGATCGAGCGAGTGAAAGTCAACTACAGGTGGCATCTACAAGGTCGCGTGTAAGATACGGCCACTGTGTCACAACGCGAAGCTGGATCGTCATTGTTTGTTCTGCGGAGACACTCGATTAATCCAACTATCAGCCGTGAGGTCGTGAACTAGACGTTCGGTGAAGTATTACATTTAGAATTTTTACTATAATTATCAATATTATTACTATGTTATAATATTATTAATAATATTATTATTGATATTATTATTATTGTTATTATTATTATTATTACTACAATTATTATTATTATTATTATTATTACTATTGTTATTAGTATTAGTATTACTGTCTTTTTTTTTATTTGATCCATTGTAGATTGAAAAATTGTTTTTAAAATTTAATATCAACTACTTGAACCCCCCTCCCCCCCATATTCGAATATTTATCGTTTGTGTGCGGTAGAGCGTAACGCTCCCGCAAAATGGACGACATGCAGGTGCAACTTTTCCTGGATGTGGAAACAAACGGGGAAGAAATTGAAATTTCTCCCATCAGCTCACCCCTACCTTCCCCTGTGCCCTCCCCTTTGCCAATTCCTGTACCAAGAGTACCGGAAGTACGGGTAAAAGCTTACCCAGATGCCGCTGGCGGTCCCTACGTTGTTTTTTTCCGGCCCATAAAGAAGCCATTAAATATTATTCAAATTGGCAAAGACCTGGCAAAACATTTTTCGGCCGTAACCGAGATTACGAAGGTGAGGCCGAACAAACTGCGAGTTGTCGTGAGTAGCTTGAAGCAAGCAAACGAAATTGCTGGCTACGAGCTCTTCACGAGAGAGTATCGCGTGTACATCTCTGCCAAGGATGTAGAAATCGACGGTGTGGTTACCGAGGGGAATCTCACTGTCGATGACATTTTGCCTCATGGAGTTGGCTGTTTTAAAAACCCCTTGATGCAAAGTGTAAAGATACTGGATTGCAAGCAATTGCATTCAGTATCCATCAAAGAAGGGAAGAAGAAATTCCTCCCTTCGGATTCCTTCCGAGTAACATTCGCCGGATCCGCGCTGCCGAACTACGTCCGCTTGGACAGGGTTCGTCTACCTGTACGCCTGTTCGTACCGCGGGTCATGCATTGCCAAAACTGTAAGCAGTTAGGTCACACAGCCACCTACTGCTGCAACAAGGCACGCTGTAGCAAGTGCGGAGGCAATCATGCTGAGAACGCTTGCAGTGGGGATACTGAAAAGTGTCTTTATTGCGAGGGAACTCGGCATGACCTTCCGGCATGTCCCGCGTACAAACAGCGCGAGGAAAAAATTAAGCGTTCCCTTAAGGAACGATCAAAGCGCTCTTTTGCAGAAATGCTTAAGAGGGCTGAGCCACCCTTGACAGGAAACATCTTTTCCTTCTTGCCAACTGATGAGGGTACATCTGACGATCCCGTCGAAGGGTGTTCCTATGCATTGCCAGAGGGATCTAGGAAGAGGAGAATGCTCAACTCTCCTAATCTTTCTCGCAAAGGTCGTAAGATAACCCCTAGCGGAATGACCAATAAGACAACACAAAAAGGAAGCGGTGAAGAAAAACCGAAGCAAGTACCCCCCGGTTTTAATTTCAAATCAAACCAGGAGTACCCACCGCTTCCTGGGGCACCAAAAACCCCTCGTGCACCCATTTCTCGATCAGAAGATAAAAAAGAAACAGGGTTCATAAAATTTTCTGATATTGTGGACTGGATATTTAAAACATTCAATATACCAGATCCCCTACAAAATATTCTTCTTGCCCTTCTTCCTACAGTGAAAACCTTTTTGAAGCAACTAGCAGCAACTTGGCCCCTCATTTCAGCTATTATATCTTTCGATGACTAATACGGCGAAAGAGGTTAGGAATTTTTTCACTGTATTACAGTGGAATTGCAGAAGTATCATCCCCAAATTCGATTTATTTTCTCATTTGATGAATTCATACAATTGTGACGCATTCGCGCTCTGTGAAACCTTTCTCAATTCGAACGATCAACTCAATTTCCACGATTTTAACATTATTCGTCGAGATCGAGACTCACACGGTGGAGGGGTACTTTTAGGGATCAAAAAGTGCTATTTTTTTCAGAATCGACCTCCCCTCGATCTCGAATATTGAAGTTGTTGCCATTCAAACGAATTTGAATGGAAAAGACCTTTGCCTTGTTTCGTAATATATTCCCCCATCCGCGCGGATTGAACAGAAGCAACTCCTTGATATAGCAGAATTGCTTCCCGCACCTTTTATGATTTTGGGAGATTTTAACTCTCACTGTTCGCTATGGGGGTCGCTGTACGACGACAACCGATCTTCTTTAATTTGTAACTTGATCGACGACTTCAATATGACAGTTTTGAATACTGGGGAAGCGACACGTGTACCTAATCCTCCAGCACGTGAAAGCGTGCTTGACCTATCCCTCTGCTCGACATCACTAGCGTTAGATTGCCAGTGGAAAGTAATCAACGATCCCCACGGTAGTGATCACCTTCCAATCGTTATATCAATTGCTAATGGTTCAACTCCCCCGAACCCAATCAATATTTCCTACGACCTTACACGTAATATTGATTGGAAGCGTTATGAGTCTATTATAGCGGAATCTATCGAGACTCACGAGGAACTTCCTCCAGAGGAAGAATACGCGTTCTTAGCTGGCTTGATAATCGACGCCGCGACTCAAGCTCAGACGAAACCGATACCCGGGGTAACGATTAGACAGCGCCCTCCCAACAAATGGTGGGACAAAGAGTGCTCTGAGCTGTACGTGCGAAGGTCCGCGGCGTATAAGGACTACCGGGAGTACGGCACTGTCAACCTGCTTCGAAAGTACGAGGCACTGGGCAGGCAGATGAAGAGCTTAGTAAAGGCGAAAAAAGGCGGGTACTGGCGGCGGTTCGTAAACGCGTTGTCGAGGAAAACAGCGATGAGCACTCTTTGGGATACCGCCAGGCGCATGCGGAACCGTGCCGTTTCGAATGAGAGTGAGGAGTATTCAGATCGCTGGATACTCGATTTTGCCAAAAAGGTCTGTCCGGACTCTGTACCGGAACAGAAAACCTTTCGCGACGCGTTTATAGTAACTACGGAAGAGCCTCCATTTTCGATGTTGAAATTTTCAATGGCTCTCCTGTCGTGCAACAATAAGGCTCCAGGGTTAGATAGAATAAAATTCAACCTGTTGAAGAATCTACCCTACTCTGCAAAAAGACGTTTGTTCAATTTGTTCAACAAGTTTCTTGAGCTAAATATTGTTCCGCATGACTGGAGGGAGGTAAAAGTCATTGCTATTGGGAAACCCGGGAAACCTGCCTCTGATCACAATTCATATAAGCCGATTGCGATGCTCTCTTGCCTCCGGAAATTAATGGAGAAAATGATCCTCTTACGGTTAGACAAATGGGTCGAAACAAACGGTTTACTTTCAGATACTCAATTTGGCTTTCGCCGGGGCAAAGGGACGAACGATTGCCTAGCGTTGCTTTCTACTGAAATTCAAGTCGCATTTGCTCGGAAAGAGCAAATGGCTTCTGCGTTCTTGGATATTAAGAGGGCTTTTGACTCTGTCTCTGTAGAAGTTTTAAGCGCGAAACTTCATTCGCAGGGACTTTCACCAAATTTGAATAACTTTTTGCTCAACTTGTTGTCAGAAAAGCATATGTATTTCTCACATGGCGATTCGACAACTTCCCGAATTAGTTACATGGGCCTTCCCCAGGGCTCATGTTTAAGTCCTCTCTTATATAATTTTCACGTCAATGACATCGATGAATGTCTTGCAAATTCATGCACGCTAAGGCAACTTGCAGACGATAGCGTTGTATCCATTACTGGTAGCGAGGCTAGCGATCTGCAAGGACCATTGCAAGATACCTTAGACAATTTGTCTGAATGGGCTCTTAAGCTGGGTATCGAATTCTCTCCGGAGAAAACTGAGTTGGTCGTTTTTTCTAGGAAGCATAACCCAGCTCAGCTGCAGCTCGTACTAACGGGTAAAACGATCCCTCAGGTTTTAGTCGCTAAATATCTCGGGGTCTGGTTCGACTCTAAATGCACCTGGGCTTGTCATATTAGGTATCTGACACGAAAATGCCAACAGAGGATTAATTTTCTTCGTACGATTACCGGAACCTGGTGGGGAGCCCACCCAGGAGACCTTCTGAGGTTATACCAAACAACAATACTGTCAGTTCTTGAGTACGGTTGTTTCTGCTTTCGCTCCGCTGCGAACACGCATATTTTGAAACTAGAAAGAATACAATATCGTTGTTTGCGTATTGCCTTGGGTTGCATGCAGTCGACCCATACGATGAGTCTTGAAGTGTTAGCGGGTATTCTTCCGTTGAAACATCGTTTTTGGAATCTCTCTTACCGGTTGCTAATTCGATGCACAGTTATGAACCCATTAGTAATTGAAAATTTCGAGAGGTTGGTCGACCTTCAATCTCAATCCAGATTTATGACTTTATATTTTGACTATATGGCTCAAGATATTAATCCTTCTTCATACGATTCCTCCAATGTCGCACTTTTAGATACTTCTCATAATGCTATATTCCTCGACACCACCATGAAACAAGACATTTCTGGTATCCCGGATCAATTGCGACCCCAAGAGATCCCTAAGATTTTTTCCAATAAGTTTAAACATGTTAGTTATGATAAAAGGTTTTACACTGACGGATCTAATCTAGATGAGTCCACTGGCTTCGGTGTTTTCCACGAAAATTTTACCGCCTCCTACAAACTCGATGCTCCTGCTTCCGTGTACGTCGCAGAGCTTGCTGCTATTCAGTACTCTCTTGGAATCATCGAAACCCTACCCATAGACCACTACTTCATCTTCACAGATAGTCTCAGTGCCATTGAGGCTCTGCGATCGATGAAGCCTGTGAAGCACACCCCGTATTTCCTGGGGAAAATACGGCGGTTTTTAAGTGCTTTAACAGATAAAAATTACCGGGTTACCTTAGCGTGGGTCCCTTCTCATTGCTCGATTCCTGGTAATGAAAAGGCTGACTCTTTAGCTAAGGTGGGTGCTATTGATGGCGATATTTATGAAAGACCAATTGCTTATGATGAATTTTATAGCATTTTGCGTCAGAGAACACTCAACAGTTGGCAATCATCATGGAACTCAGATGAACTGGGACGGTGGCTACATTCCATTTTTCCTAAGGTATCGACGAAAGCATGGTTCAAGGGGTTGGATGTAGGTCGGGACTTCATTCGCGTGATGTCCAGACTTATGTCCAATCACTACACGTTAAACACGCATCTCTTTCGTATAGGGCTTGTAGACAGTAATCACTGCGTTTGTGGCGATGGCTACCATGACATCGAGCATGTTGTTTGGTCGTGTGCCGAATTCTGTGATGTTAGGTCCGAGCTTATAGATTCCCTCCGGGCCCGAGAAAAACAACCGAACGTACCCGTTAGAGACATTCTGGGAAGCGGTGATCTCCAGTACATGACATAACTGTACTGTTATTTGAAAAAGACTGACATTAAAATTTAATACTCTTTTGTCTATTTGTCAGAATACTCGTATACGACGCTGGAGACACGAACACGAAGAGCCTAAATCTATGTTTAAAAAACAAAAAAGAACACCAGTCAAAACACAAATAGATCGTATATCTTAATTAGTTTTAAGCAAGAATTGTATTTCCCTCCTCTCACCTTAAATCCCCACTAGCTCGTAGTCGGCCGCGAGAATAAATAAAAGGCCTCCCTCTTTTCCCTGCTAACGTAGAATTAATACGAATTGTACTTGGCTCAGTAAAACAGAAAATGTATCGTGCCGTGTCAAATAAACTAATTTTAAACCTCCAATAAAGTAATATTTGTGCGACACGGTTCGCGTATTCACGGTTTAGGATAAACAGTTTTGCTGTAAAAATTTTCGAAAAAAAGCTAGCGACAATAAACACAAACAAAGTGAACTGGTCATAACTTAACGAATTCTAACTTAACGGATTTGCAGTCAATCATATTGACGCATGATTATCCTTCTACGCACATCAAAATAGAATTATCTTTTCAGGGTTAAAATAGGTTTGTCATCCTACTTCCAAATTGAAATCAATCGAGGACAAAAAGCGATTGGCGTTATTACGAAACTTTTAACTGTACACAGTAATGATTTCCATTTACAAAATTTTTTTTCTCAGCATTTGACTTTTTATTTCATATTTTTAATTTCTAATCTTCAATTTCTTATTCCTGATTTTGATCTTGAATTTCTAATTCTTAATTTCTGACTTAAATTTTGTATTCATTACTTCTTTCCGTTTTTTACCATTTTTCACTTCCTGTTTATCTGAGTTTTGTTTCGCTTACCATTTCAAATGTTCGTAGCGATTCTTTTTAATTCCTTTGCTTGTTGTGTATCTTTAGTTTCTTTAGTTTTTAGTATGATACAAACTCCTGAATTTGCCCTTTGTATCAAATTGTTTGATTTCCTATTCTAAATGATGTAGAATATTGGCAGCAAGGTCAATTGCTCGTGCGTGTTTTTACCATTTTACTGTCCTGCTGCCACGTTAAATATATAGAATTATTTTCAAAATTTTAAATAATAGATTTTTTGCTAATCTCGTTATCGTTTATTCAGAAATTTAATTACATCAGAAATTCTTTTTCTCTTAGCTCAATCAATCGATAAAAATACAGAGCACCCAAATCACTGCGCCAAATGTCACCGACACTAACCATCAATCATCGATCATATTTCCACTATTCATCCGAGCACCCTGTTTGTCCGCTTTTGCTCGTTTTCCCATGAAATTCATCGTCCGTAATCCGACCGGAAACAATTTCCTGTTTCATTTCCAGCTTACTCGCGCTAACGGTAATGAGCGTTATTCCAACAAATCGAACCCAATTCTCCTCTGCGCGAATCAATTTACGCAAATCGCCGGCCCGATCAAGCTCTTCGAAAATAACTTTATTCACCCTTTCACCACTTCGTCAGGGTTTTAGCCGTTGTTGTCGTCGTCACTTTCCTGCCAGTCGTCCATTTATCGTCGTAAGTATTAGATACAAATCATAATAAAAAATAAGCAAATTCATCAGTGAAGAATACGACAGAAAATCGGCACCTTTCTTAGCCGGTGGTCTCTGATTTTTGTATTTTGTTTTCTGTTACAAGAAAAAAGAGAGACAAAGGCACGCTACGGCAACGAAAGAGAGAACGCGATTTACAAGCACGACCAGCGCGCGCCCTCATCAATTACTATCAACTTTCAACGAAATTATCCTTTAATTTGTTCCGCCGCCGTTGCTGTCTCTTCGCATTCGGTGTCTCTTTCTGGCATTCTCCTTCTCTCTGTTACAATCGCTATCAATAGAGAGCGAACCGTTCGGTTTGTACTACTGTAGTGGAGAAAGTCCACACACCAAAAACGGGAAATCACCTCTAGACGAATGGTGAGTAAACCACGCCCATCACCAAACCGTGGTTTGCTCGGTTGGATCAACACCCATACTGACAGCGTCAGCGTCTGTACGTTAACGCGGCCGGTAAACGGTAGGAGTGAAATGAACGGTCAGTGGAGAGGGTAGTACAGTAAAACCACACTAGGTTGGGTAGAGGCGTCCAAATTGTTGCTAAACTGGAATAGATCCCAACTGTTCGACTGTATCTGATAGGACCGTGATCGATTGAAATCGGATTGATAAGAGGGTGTACGGGGGAAAAATTTAGTGTGAGGTGTATTTATTGCGTGTCGGGTTCCGATTGACATGTCGTTCACAACGGGACTGGCTGTCGTAGTTTTGTGGTTTGAAGGCTGTTAATACATACTGCTCGTATCGAATAGCTTTTTGCACTACTTTACCGCGAAGAGGGTGCTATTTAGGAATAACACATGCTAATTTTTATATAAATATATGTTACAAAGTCGACAAAATATAATAATATAATAACTTACCAAAAATAAACTTTTGTTTATAATATTTAATATATTTCAAATACTTTTGAAATTAATCAATTATTATGACAAAAAAAAACCTTTACGTGACCAACAAGGTAAACTTCTTATAATTTTCGTAAATTATATTTGGCTTTCTTTACCTTAGCATAATTGTATTCAGATATTTATAACGAAATATCTGCCAATAATGCCAGAAAAAAAGAAAAATTGCTAGCTGAAAAGGCTTCAGAGTTTCAGGAGAAAAAAAAAATTGATTCCAAACCTTTTCTATTGTTTTGTGTGACGAGAAACGGGAAATTGTTGCCGGTCGGATTACGGACGAATAATTTCATGGGAAACGAGCAATAGCGGACAAACAGGGTGCTCGGATGAGTAGTGAAAATATGATCGATGATTGATGGTTAGTGTCGGTGACATTTGGCGCAGTGATTTGGGTGCTCTGTATTTTTATCGATTGATTGAGCTAAGAGAATTTCTGATGTAATAAAATTTCTGAATAAACGATAAGAAGATTTGCATAGTAAAAAATCTATTTTTTAAACCTTTGAAGGTTTTAAAAGAATTCTACATAGTTAACGTGGCAGCAGGACATTCTATTCATGTTCTTTGCGCGGCACAGTACATCGTTCCATAGACAAAAATAAAAAAAAGAATTTCTTTTTGAAACAATTCCATATGTTGATATGTTTTATGCATATTTGAGACATTTGAGACATATGTTCTTCGAGCGGAGTACCAATAGAACGCCTCACACCACACTAAGGTCTCTCAAAGCTAAGAACATGGAGGTGACAACATCTATGAATAGCAATATGGTAAAACGTGCGGTTTCCGGAAGCGTACGATTTTAGCTGTATCGAACTATAAATACTAAATATTTATTAAAAATAGGCAGTATGATCCGATTACCCTCCTTACCAATCAGACGAAAACTTGTGTGGGCTTTGCTGTATCTTAGAGCCGACGCTGTAGTGCTCTATCCGTGGCTGCTCGTCTTCGCCCTTGCAGATTGTGCACCTTCAAGCAATTGGCCGGACTTCCTGAACGTCATACCTATGCTGACCAACCGTACGGTTTTTTTCCGGACGGTCCGGATTTTCAGAGGTGATGTCCGGATTAAATTTCTGTCCAGATTTTGTCCGGATTTTTTGAACTGTTCGGATTTTTTCCAGATTTTTAACATTAAACATACTAAAATTAACTATCAACGCTCTTCGATCAAGTTTGAATGCACTTCAGTTTTTTATGGGGATTTGACAGCAGAGATTCGATCTTTCGTTAAAATGTTGCAGTTTCCATGGGTTTCTTTTAAGCTCAAATGTTGACATTCGTTAGTTCACAAATTCAAGAATTGTCAAAAATATTTACCTGTTTTTTCGCGCCCGAAAAGTAAGAGTCAGCAGGTTTAGTCCTGAGTCACCACTAACGTTTTCAGAAGAAGAAAAAAACGTTTTTGTTCCTGAGGCGTTTGAAAAATTGCAATTTTTATTTAAAATGGGCAAAGCCCGAATAAAATGTTCATTTAACATTCCAGAAAAAAAGAAACACAGATTTTGATATAGCCTCGGTTGGAAAGTCAGCTATCAAAAAACACATTCTTACCAGCAAGCATCAAAGACCCAACCGAATATATTGAAGAAAATTCCATCTCAAGAAAAGTATACATTCCGGCAAGATGAAAAACCGATTACATTTTAGAAACTGGTTTTAATCTCTAATTTTTATTTTGTTTTCATCAAACTTTAAATAAAAGATATAACGTTTGACAAAAGTTTGGGTTTTATTGACTGACTATCCAATAAGGTTGAGTATTAACGAAATGGTCCGGATTTTTTTCATTCAGGAGTTGGTCAGCTTAGTCATACCCCTCGTGTCTGTCTCCGCTTTTCTAATAACACCTTCCGTGACAATGTTAAAAAGCAGACATGAAAGTCCATCACTCTGCCGCAACCCTCTACGAGATTCGAATGGGCTCGAGAGCGTCCCCAAAACTTGTAATGTACACATCACTCTATTCATCATCGCTCTGACCAATCGCGTAATTTTGTCCGGGAACCCACGTTCGTGCATAATTTGTCATACGCCGCTTTGAAGTCGATGACTAGGTGTACTCGGGACATTTCTGGAATACTTACCGCAGTGCATAGATCTAGTCCGTAATGGCGCTGGAAGAGTACCTTGTAGGCAGCGCTCAGTAGCGTGACTGCACGATAATTATTACAATCAAGCTGGTCGCCATTTTTGTAAATGGGACACACGATTCCTTCCATCCATTCCTCCGTTAATGTTTCTTTTCCCAAATCCTGACATTCAGTGCAGCGCTCTAGCCTGTGCTTCACCATCGTGTGTTAGAAGCTCGTTTGGTAACTGGTCACTGCCAGCGGCTTTGTTGTTTTTCAACCTACCGATTTCCTCCTCTATCTCATGGGTGGTCGGGAACCTGTCGTCTTCTGCAAGTACTCCTAAAATAATTGCCGTACCACCTTCGCCTGCTATAACATCACCATTGAAATACTCGTCATAGAACTGTTTCCCCCTTTCAATCATCTCACACTCGCTCGTTAGGAGATTTCCTCCCAGGTCGCAGCACATATCGGCTTGTGGTACGTAGTCTATCCGCGAACTGTTTAGTTTTTAGTAGAGCTTATGGGTGTCGCTAAAGCTGTATAAATGTTACATCGCTTCGCGATCTCGTTCCTTCTGTTGACGCTTTTTACTTCGAAGGACCGAGTTCTGTCTGTTCCGTGCATGTTCATATCGTTCCACATTTGCATTCGCCGTCAAATATGTCATTTTTTCGATCCGGGTCGGCTGTACCTAATGTCACTGTAGCCGTGCTACTTACGGCGGATCATATGTCCCTCCAGCCAAGCTCCTCTTGCAGCTGCTGCGCGTATATCTGGGTTACTATGGAATCCCGTAGTTGTTCGATCTCGGGTAGCGGGGTCCGACTTTAACACGTGCTATACACAGTCGAAAGTTCTGAGCGCAAGCATTTTTTTATTTCATGTAGATGGAAAATTCGCAGCCAAACACCTGAGAGCAGCCTCAGGTTGCGTGGGGTTTGACCCACCAACAACCCTCCAGTCTCCAGCCCATAATACTCCCCGGGAGGACCGCTAGGTACTGCTTCGGGGTGCGGCCTTTATGCTTTGTGCAACCTCTATCAAGTCTCCTAGCTAATTAGCTAACTAACCTGGAGTCTGGTAGTTAGCTAAAATTGGTGTGTCGGTGTTCAACCTGTCACCTGCTCTGCAAGTCTAGGACAATTTGATAGGCGGCTGCACAAACCGCCTCCAGGTGTTTGGGTCTTCACACATCCTCCAAACTAGGTTGTCTGGAGTAGTGTCTGGCCCGATCACTACCATCAGGTCACTCCGCGCAGCGCAAAACGAGAACATACGAAGAAGACATGCTCAGTAGTCTCACATCTACGCACTCGGGGAACATTGGAGACGCCGCATGCCCGAGTCTATGTAGATACTGCCTGAAGCAGCCATGACCTGACAGGATCTGTGTCGGGTAGAAGTTAACTTCTCCATGGCGACTCCCGATCCATCAGATACGTCCGGAATGAGTCGGTGCGTAAATCTACCCTCCGCGTAATTGGAACATTCCTACTGCCATCTGATCATCGAGAATGGTTTTCTTGTACCTCGTATGCCCCTTGTGTCACGTTGGTCGAAGCATTCTACGTCCTCCTTAATGGCTATGCAGATAATCATCATGCCGGGCAGGATTGTACGAAACACACTCGCATCCCTCAGGCACATGAGCCTGTAGGTACTTTCCAGTTTACCACGATAACTGTAAGTACCTAGTTCTTTGGACCACCACGCTGGTAAGAAGTTTACGCTAGTGCCATTTACCGCTGAAGTATTTGACATAATTCGAGATAGTGCTGCAAAAACCATTGAAGCCCTCTTGCAAGCATAGTTGACGTGACTCTGAAATGTAAGCTTATCGTCAACCATAACCCCCAAGAGCTTTGAAAATCGCTTTGAGGTAATTTTGCAGTCTCCGCGACCTCCGTCTTATGTTGCGCTAACTCCAGTTTCCTGGAGTGCATCCAGTCTTCGAACTTGCGCAGTGCGCGACCGTCAACTCGATCTCCTCGATCATCTCGTCGTAGGCATCTAGCGTTATGTCGTCTGCAAAGCCGACGATCACAACTCCTACAGGGAACTTGAGTTTCAACACACCGTCGTACATGACATTCCGTCGGTCCCAGAATAGAACCTTGCGGAGCTCCTGCGGTAATTGGGACGCACTTCTGACCCTCCTGCGTGTTGTAAACAAGTACTCGGATCTAGAAGTAATTTTCCAGAATCTTGTACAGCGACGCCGGCACATGGATGCTCTTGAGCGCAAGCGCTATGGAGTCCCAACTGGTGCTATTGAACGCATTTTTTACGATAAGCGTGACGATTACGCAATAGCGTATGCCCCTACTCTTGCGCTGAAGTGCTACCTCCACCGTCTTGGTGACGGAGAGGATAGCATCCAGCGTGGACCTGCCCTTCCGGAAACGGAATTGGTTACTTGCCAAATGATGCTCTCAAGCACCTTGTCCGCGGTGTCTAGCAGGCAGATAGGCCTGTATGCCGATCCCCTGGCGGTTCCCTAGCTTTCGACAGTAAGACCAAACTCTGCCACTTCCACCTGTCCGAGAAAAGGCAGTCATCCAGGCACCTCTGCATGACTGCCCGAAATAGCCCGGGGGCCGTTTTAATCGCCAGCCTTATTGCCAGGTTAGGGATCCCATCCGGCCTCGATGCCTTGCCTATTTTTAGGAAGTTGACGATCACGATGAGTTCCTCATCCGTAACCCTAACCTCTCCCTCGATCTCGACACTGCTGCCGTCGGATTAGATGTTCGGCAGGTTTGCCGACCATTCCTGGTCTGTGTCTGAGATACTGGAACGTCGGACGTAATACTCGGCTGCCGAAGGCTAAGGACTGGGCACGTGTCATGAAAAGAGTCCCCCGATGATACGCTCCAGCATCGCTGGTCATCGCTCTGCAGGCGCCAGCGCACCTTTGGTCTTGGCCATTACGATCCTATAGGCGTTGCCCCACAGGTTCGTATTGGCACTCGTGCATAGCCTTTCAGTTTACCACGGCAGGCCTTCTTGCTTGCCTTTATCGCACTCTTTAGCATCGATCTTGCAGATCGATCTATGCGCTCTCGTCTCATTGCCTCTTTAAATACCTTGGCATCGAAATGCGATATCTTCCACTCGCGGACGGTCGAATTGTTGGCTCTACCCGTCGCTTGCCGCCTCTCGTTGTTGTCTACACTATAGCACACCGGATGATGGTCGCTATTAGCGTAGCCATCGTCTACCCTCCAGTACTTGATCAGTTCTGGACTGGAGAACGTCACGTCGATGATCGACTCCGCACCAGTTCTGCTGTATGTACGTTTGTTCTAAACTTTGGCCTGATCTAGGTTAAGCGCATGCATACTGCAATTAAATAGTGGTCAATGTTCGTGCTGCAGTATTTGCAAATGTAGATAATATTCGAGAAGAATTTCTCGTGGTCGTTTTGGTTTTCTGTACGTTGATCGGGTGATCTCCCGGTGGCTTTGTGAATATCTTTGCCGAGGAAGAAGGTGCTTCAAACTATCATACCATTGAGGCTGCAAAGATTACGCACCGTTGACCGTTGTCGTTCGATACGGCGTGCAGCTGCGTGGATTTGACTCGTTATAGATGATCCTATCGCAACCTAGGAGGCATAACAACTCCGTTTTCATCGCCATGGTCTTGGCCGAGTGCTCCGGGTCATTTGTTCAATTTGATCACTCGTAACTTTCTTTTTATGGGGTGGCTTGCTGAACCTTCCACGAGGCCCTGTCTCGCCGGCAGACTATCGTGTCAGCTCTGTTTAGAGTCCCACGCTGGCACCAGGACGTTGATCAGCTGCTCCTTATATGGAGATCAGATGCTGTTTTGAGCCGAAGTTGGCGAAGCATTTCCTCCACCGCCGAAAGATGGTTTACGCTCCAATGATCGCATCGCACCTTCTCACTTAGCTGTTGTCGAATGACAACATCCCCCTGGCTATACCAACCAGTTGTGTCCATATTACAGCTGTCAGTTTAATGTGATCGTATGACTCGTGGTCGAGGTGTGAGGTAGAAACTTGTGAGGGCCGGAGCTGAACTTGACACTCCTTCCAGGTTACCAGCTCACCGTTTCAAGCCTAAGTACCATCCGATAGATAATATTTATTGGTTCAAGCTTCCCACAAGCGGTAACGGCGGAGAGAATTGACATTTCATGGAGGTTGCCAAACTACTTGTTCAATGGATATTTATATTGAACTAAAACCACATCAGTACAAATTTTCATTGAATTTTTTTTTCCTGTTGGGTACATTTTCCACTGCGACCAGAGATTTGATCTTTTGTGGTGGGCCGCGATTTAATGTGAGCCTCCTCAGGGTGTCGTGCCACTATTAGGTTCAATGGATTACACTTGCTGAATATTCATTGAATTAGTTTCAGTTCAGTGGAAACATCCGTTAAACTAGAAGTTTGAAAACCTCCACTATCGCTTGTGAAGAGCCGGATCAAGGCCAACGAAGCACTGTGTGCGTTCGGTCTCTACATAGAATTCAAATAATAAAGGCTGTTTCCATTGCCATTCCATTGCAATTGCAAAGTTTGGGTGTCCCTGTTATCTTATATCAGCAAACCGCTTGTTTGATGATTCACAGCTTTTTTTTCCAAAATGTTGCTGTAATTCAGTTCCAAAATTTACTGAATTTCATTAGGCAATTTTAATTTTATTGTAAACCAGCATTGAATAATTTACTGAAAACCAGTAATCGATTCAATGATTCACGAAAATACAACAAAACTATTTGCTGTACACAAAACAGTAAAATGTTAGCTGGCAATCAGCGAGCAAATCGATGTGTCAAACATTTTCACCTCATGCTGTCATTAGTAAAATTCGTCGAACCGCTGTGTAGCTCATACGGGATCATAGCTATCCTACTGATAGCCGGTACGGGACCATAGCTAAACTACTGTTGAGCTAGATTAAACGTAAAAGTAAATATGAATGATATATGTCCATCTATAGCACACCAGTAATTAAGTTTTGATGCTGTTGGTGGGTAACCAATAGAATATACTTTGGAAAATTTTGCTGGTTTTCAGTAAAAAAAAACTTGAGTGTGTAAGTATCGTCTCCATTTTGAAGACTTTTGTTTGTTTTGAGGATGTTCGCACACAAAAAACCACCGAGCTAGAAGTAAAACTAGGCCACTGCTGTTCGCTGGCGAGTAGACGAATTGGTCTAATCACGAAAAAAATTAGCAGACTAGATTATTCAAAATGTTTATGAAGAAGTTATTAGTGAGGGTTACCCTACACACTAATATCACCAACTGCAGAAGACAGTTGGCTACTTTTCGGGTTGCTTGATTTTGCCCGGCAGACCCTATGTTACAGGGCGGCGTGTACCTCTATCGGATTTCGGACTTTTGCTAGAACACTAAAGAAAAACAATCAAAATAAACAAAACAAAAACTCATACGTTTATTCCGGTTCCTCTAGCTGTCAGTTGCGGTGAAGGTCGCCGATGGTGGCCGTCCGGGGCTGCTTTCTGCTGCTCCTGCAGCTCGAATTATATTTCGATCGCTTCTTCTGCAATGGTCCTCGGCGGGGCGGTGTTTTCCTGCTCCTTGGCACTTAGCCGGGGGTAGCCAATAGCGCAGGTTACCCTATCCGGCGAGCAAAACACCTGTAGTAGCACTCGCACTCACGGGCCAGCGGAACAACCTTCGCTGATCTTACACGTATCCGCGGAACAACCTTGGCGAGACACACAGGACACAAACTGTAAAAAAAACAGCAGTTAAAACGCACACAAAAATAAACAAAACGCGACGTGTGTCCTGTACCGAGATCGAGGCTAAACTAAACTCTTCCCGCGATGGATGCCCCTGTTGCCGACCACAACAAACCCGCCGTGACGTCGAAGTCAGCATTCAGTACACTTTTCCACAGCTAGAAGGGAATTCCGGCCTATCTAACTCTAAACATTAATTCCCAAATATGACAAAAAAATTATCAAACCTAACTAACGCGAAAATATCGTTCACAAACAAAAAAACTAACGAATTTAAATGTATTTACGTAAACGATATTCAGCGCAAGTGGTGAGAACTGTCATAACAAGTACACGCTGCTGCGAGAGTGTCCAAATGTGGGTATTTTTCACTTATACACTCTCTCGCAGCAGTACCCAAAATTAGGGTTATTTTTACGCGTACACGCTCTTGCAGCGTTACATATAATTAAGTAAATTTTCCACTCGATGCCAATATTGTAACCGCACAGGTTACAAAGTTCAGAATATGCATGGAGGCATACATTACTCTATTATGTCGAAATAAAGATCCTTTGCATACTACTTTTCCTATTAACACAGTGACAGTACACTTAATTCTGGTAACATCTATGAATGTAGTAGGGTTGCCTGCACCTTATTATGTAGGTAGATGTTGAGCTAACATTCCAGGTAAGTTCAATGGATACCTGGCTCCTTATTGACTTAATTTGCAGATGACATCATCTGAAATGAAGATACTAGTCTCAAACTTCTTTCTTGTGACAAGATGTGTTTGTGAACTTATCATTATTGTATTTTTTCCAAACTGATCATTGGATATCCACCTAAGATGTGCACAATCCCATAAGGTGAAACGAAACGGAATCCAAGCATTATTTTATCATTGTTAACAGTAGATGGAAACCCAATTTATAATATTTTTGATGCCATAGAGTTCAACTAAATCATAACAATTTCAACATTTCTGTATGCTAGCACAGCCTGCTGCTGGCAGTGCTGACAACACGCAGTTCACTTGGAACTATAGCAAAAAAACAGAAACCGGAATTTTGCGAGGCGCTAGGGATGGGCGATGCTGATGAAAGTATCGATACTTTGGTATCGCGATACTTCAATGAACCAATAATAAAAGCTATCGAAGTATCGGCTAAAGGAGTATCGATTATCGATATTTTGATAGTATCGGTACTAGACCTGCAATTTTTTTTTAAATCATCATTTAGAAAGTATCGATACCGGTACTCTCCCCTCGCGGTGAGTATCAATACCAAAATACTCGCTGCCGCAACTCCCAGTATCGGTACCGTTGGTATCGATGCTAGTATCGCCCATCCCTACGAGGCGCTACACTTTAGAAACAAGTTTCAGCCCATTTCGGCCGATTTTGCGCAGAAATTACTTACGATCGCGCTGTTTATTAGTGTAAACAGGAAAGTTTTTTTTAGTTTGAGTGGTTTCACGACTCTTGCGTGCCGATATTTTTGAAAAATGTTTTACTCGCTACCAGCGCGAAAATATAAACAACACCGAGAGAAAAAAATAGTGTTGTGAAATATAGCAAGATCGAAATGTTTCCGAGGTTTTACAGTGAAACCAAATGTGCGAACTTATTAAATTGGGTGCTCTGATGCTGGTTTAGCAGTTTCACAAAAAATAATTGCAGGTTAGTTGAACAAATAGTGATATTCTATGACGCATTCCCGAAATGTGGTAGTATACAGGAGGAAGCCATTGGTCCTCCCATCCTTGGATTCCGTCCCGTTTCACGATAAGCTATGCTACCAGAACACCAATTACCAGACGAATTCCTACTCTTTCATTCCTCTGATTTTACGCTTGATTCGGAATAAATGAAAATTTCAGCAATCACCACTAATTGACGTTTTTCGAAGTATACGAATTTACAAGAAAACTAGTAGAATAAGTTACTGGGCACACAAAGCGAAAGTAAGAGTACATGTAATCCCAAATAAGCATTATTTTTTCTGATAGTTTATATAAGAATCAGGCAATCATGGTAAACAGCTCCTTACCAAAGGGAAATTCTTCTCATAATCAAGGTCGCCCGAAATAATCCGTGGGAAATAGTTCCCAGCCAGATCTGAAGCCCTTTGCAGGGCAAATTACCGACTCGTAGTTTTACGAGGACAAACGACAGCCAATTTATGCCGGATTTAAGCCTTATTTAGTTCCCTTTTTTTTCCCCTTCCAAAACTCTCATGATCTGATAACCAGAATTATAGTGACAGTAACGCGGTGTGCTCCACCGCACGCACCAAAATGACAGCGGAAGTGCCAAATGTTCCAGGGCAAGTTTTTCGGGCGGTAAGCGGTGCCCGCTCGGAGCTCATGTTTAAATTGAATTACTGTTATTATGAACCATTAAGGTGCGAGTTTGCTGACTGTCATTCGTACGTTCATTTGTGAGGTTCTTAAAGTTTTTGAAGTGCAGTAGAATTACGGCCATAAATGGCCACGGGTTCTGCGTGGGGTCAGTCGACTTGGGCAGGCTAATTAAGATACCAGGTTGGTTAAGATTCGTATAGATTAGAACTACGCTATGGTGAGCCTCTACTGAGGTGCTAAAATCACACTTTACGATTATTCTAATTGATCAGTAAAAATCGTATCTACGTACCGAAGAAACTCAACGAATTTAATTGGCGGTTTCGCATTGCAAGCAACCGGTAAAAACGCCGACCGACCAGCAAACGGCGGCTCACTGACCAATTTCGCTCCCATTTTTTGTGTAGGGTTAAACCTGCTTCGAACCCGACAGCCAGAGCGCTTGTATTGTACGTTCTTGCACCCTCCCAACCCACACAGACTCACAGACACGCAGCATAAATAGATAATTAAAGAGCGGCTTCGATGCGTGTGATTAGTTTTTTCGCAACTTGCGGTGATTTAATGAAAGGGCACATTCACAAGTCATAATTCGAAGTAACAATCGGCAGAGTGGCAAGTGGCGAGTGAAAATGGTGCACAAATTAATTGCACTAATTTGTCGGATTGCGGTCCCGGTCAAAAGAAAGTGGCAGAGATTCGGTAATGCTGCCGCTGCCAGGGTAGCGATGAGGGAATCACACGAACGCACAAGAAAAGACCGGTTTGTAATTTTCCTCTTGGGAGCACCGTCGTTTCGTTTTCTTCCACCGCAAGTTTTATCACCCGAATTCAATTTTCCTCTTAACGTCAGACGACAATCAATTTTCAGCATGACAAACATCCCTTCGCATTGGCATAGGCTGTGGTGCCCACCCACTTCATATTAGACACACATACACTATCGTAGCTTACTCTTAACTGCTCTCTCAAGCATGCAATCATGTTTACGACGAATCGCAAGCGAGTTCAGTAAAAAGCGTCAAATCATCACTCGATTTAATGACACTTGAGGCAGGCGCAAGGAAAAAGCGCAGTCAGTTTGTTGTGGGTCGTAAAATCATTGTATCACAGTTCAAACACATTCCCAGTAGGCTCTTCCTGTGTTGTCATGCAGTTTTCCTAATAGTGAAACTGAGTGAAAAATGGTTAGTCCTAAATGGGACCGAAAGGTACTCACTCGGAAAATCAACTTTTGGTGTTTGACAGGCTTCCTGGCCTTCTCCTGCCGACGGGATAGACTTTGGTACCTACTGCGGCCGCCAGCAGCAGCAGGGCAGAACGAAATGGGTAAGGAGACATAATTTCCTAGATTGATAAATTCCTTCCGTTTTGTTCTGCATCTATATATTGTAGGCTTTTGGTGAGAATCGAAAGTGTGAAGCGAAATCGGTCTTGATAATGGCACAGGAAAAACCCGGACGCTCATTTTGTGGCAACGAAAATCCGTTTCTGTTTTATAGGGTGCGGACGACGCTGACGGCTGCTTGTGGGATGCGAGATTTGAACTACTCCGGATGTCTAGGAATCTCATTATCTATAGCAAAATGCTATGCTTCACCAATGAGGTCAACACGTGTTTGTTTGGCCGCATAACCGCAACAGTACTCACAGACACGTGAACCTGCTTCTGCACACACCGGTAAGAAATTTCCCTATTAACGTAATTAAACCTGCTGCAAGAGTTCGATCCAACAGAATTCAATTAAGCTGAGTCTTGTTTGGGCCCGTCGAGCGGAAGCGTTTCCCATACTCCGCGGAATTAATAACGCCTAATTAGATTCCCTCGCATCGCCCTAATTGGTTCGTGCGTTCCTGCGTTAGCGGTGGCTGGTGACCCCGCAGCCTACACACGTGTTTTACCATTACAGGTATACACACACGTGAAGCGGTGATATTATTGCCGCTCTCTGCTGCAAACAAATCGATTTTCCCATTCGCGAACGCGTCACACTCACCCACCAGTCGACGAAGGCCGCTCTTTAATATAGCGTATTTCAATTTCTTTCGACTTTAATTTCCATTAGACGAAGTGCGCAATGTTCCGCTGATTCATGGTGGGTTCCAACCTCCTACGCCATCGGCCATCCTCAACCAGCCTCCAGTCTTTTTTCTTTTCCTTTTCCTTCGAATTAGTCTCCACACCGTGTGGTCAAACTGATGAAACTCAGTTACTCACTGGCCCCTTTGGTGTGCTCGGCAGCTTGTGTTGCATCGCATCGTGGTGTGCTAGAGAATTACCAGCGATTCAATACAGTGGAGGCCACAACAATGGGGGCACTTTTCCGAGATGGTGTTGCTAGCGTTGTAACCACCACTGGCCAGAGGGACGTTCGGTTGAAACCTCTCCAGGGAATTGTAATCGGTAATAATATTGGCCGGGGGCAGCGAGGTAGTAAGCGTGAAAAAGTTAAGAATCGTTCACATAGGCACGAGTTATAATACTCTCAGTAGTGATAATACTAATAACCCATGTACGGAATACAGCAAACACCTGGGCGATATAACAAAAGATCAATGTTTCTGGTCACTTTTATTAGCCCACACAAAAACAAAATATAATATACTCCAACAATTTTTTAAAACAATGTTTTATTATTAAATGCTATCAACACAAGTTATGTAGCAAAGACTAAGTTTCTAGATAGTTAATTTGCTGGATATTTTGGTGATAAAACTAACAAAATCGGATGAGAACTGTAAAAGTTACAAAAATCCGACCCGAACCCGATTTTTTTTTTTTTTTGAAACCCGACCCGACCGGAAACTTTTTTTTTCGATCAAACCCGAACCCGAATTTTTTTTTATGTGAAACCCGAACCCGGCCCATGCCCGAGATTTTTTTTGAGTCGATATTTTATACCAATTTTAGCCCTGAAGCTTTGAACCTCGAATAGTGTTAAAATGTTGCCCATAGCGACCGATCCCAGTAGGGCTACAATTACGGCAACTGGTCACAGTATTGATAATATAAATCGGTACACGCTTTTATACCACGATTTAGGGCTGGCACCTGCACCGAGCTCTCGTGGTAAAATCGTGTAACAATGGCTTGAAACGGCGAGGTGGCAAACGAATGCAGGGGTCTCCGTCCCGCAGAACCTGGCAGGCCTTCCAGTACGTTCCGCGTTCATTACCTGGTGGGAGTCAGACAAGAAACGGTCAGATGGTGACAGTCAGTTTTAGAACCAGATAGCCATCCCTGACTCATGCCGGTTGGGGACGATACATACGTCGTTTTCGTTTTCGCGGTGTAGCTACACTCGGACTACACTTTTAACACCGTACATGTTGTATTTCATTTTCCGAAATACACTTTTTCTGTCTCTGACTACACTTTTCTGTCCCGAACTACACTCGAAAAAAAAATAGAGTGTACTGTAGGAAGTTACCAACACATTCACACGTATGTGTCAAAACTGGTTTGTTTTGGTTCTCGTTCCACGTGATAAAGTGTCAGTTAAATTATTTTTCAGCACATTTGCGAGATGGAAATGTTTTATTTCAAGCTGCAAAGTGCAGTCCGGAAAAGCAAATTCTTCGAAAGTGAGTAAGGCGTTGCTCAGGGCGGTCGTGCAGAAACGCTTAGCTGACTGCCTCTTTCCGGATACCGAAGGTCGGGAAACCACCAGGTGATCCATCGGCAAATGGATCAATATACCTGCTAGACACAGTGGGCAAGGTGCTTGAGAAGATTACCATCAATAGACTTTAGAAGATAAAAATGGTCTATCAAGCAACCAGCTTGGCTCCCGCAAGGGTTGGTCTACGGTGGATACTATTCTCTCTGTCACTAAGACTGCTGAGATAACACTCCAGCGTAAAATGAGGAGCATCCGCTATTAAGCAATCGTCACGCTCGATGTGAAAAACGCATTTAATTGCGCTAGTTGGGACTCTATAGCTCTTACGCTACGGAGTCTTAGCGTGCCGGTGTCACTGTATGAGATCCAGGAAAACTACTTCCAGAATCGTATACTCAAAACCTAAACAATTTTTTTCCGGAATTAGGTTTCAATATCGATATTCTGCAGAAACTAGAACGTCAACAGATCAAGAATCAAACATATGTTGTGAAGAATTTGCATGTTTTTGCACATCGTGAGGTAGGGAAAGTTGGGGTTTAACATTTAATAAAATTAGGAAAAATATTGCGATCATACCTGTCACCCTACAAAATCCTGGTTTTTCCAAATAATGATGATATTACGCTTCATATCTCTTCAATATGCTTTATGTTAACGAAAAAAAAAAACTTAGATAAATATGTATCATAAATCATAAATATGTATAACGTATCACACACATAAAAACACAATTTTTCACTAATTTTAGATACTAGAAAAAATTATTTGCCTGCGAGTGCCCGCTCTATATTCTTCTCAAACTTATAGATTTCAGTCCTAACTTTAGCTGCCGCTTTTTGTCGCTTCGAAAGTTATTTGATTTTTGGCACAGCATGTTTTACGTATAAATCATGTGTTTCGCTGCAACTTTCTATGACGACAGCACATAACCGAGTGTTGCAGACACATGTGAATGAAACTCACTTTGCTGTTATTTCAGAATAGTGTGTAAAGAGTTAGCTCTGTCAATTGGAAACGGTTCGTCGTGCTTTTTTCAAATTGTTGATTTGTTTTGATTTAACGCAATGTTCAAAATTAGTAGAGAAACGATTTTTAAAATGCTCAATGAGCGTTGTAACGAATCCTGGAGTGAACGGTTTCTACGTGTGTCAACGCGAATCGAGAGTGCCATGCATCTTGATGATGTAAACAAAAAAAAGGTAAGAGCTACTGTGTATAGAGAATGCTCTAAAATTAAAAAAAGGTGGCAGAATTTCAATCGAACGGAAAGAATATTTTGGGTAAAAAATGAACTTTGGGTATTGACTAAAGTGGAATTTGGACATTCGAACACAACACGCGATAATGCAGGTGATTGAAATGAACAATTTTACTAAGTTTAAACATTAAAGCTTAAGATTTGTTCAGGATGACGGCCTGCTTAAGGCTTCAAGAACAGTTCAAATCGGTCGAAGCAAAGAAAAGTAAATGAGTTGCGTAAAGCTGTACCAACACCAGAGCTTGCTCTAGCAACAGAGATGAACTTGCGTTCCGAAGGGAAACCGACAGATGCAGGACTTATCAAGGAAATTCTCCAGTCAACGCCTAGCCGAGTATCTCGGATTTCTCGTTCGTGGAAGCAGTCGCCTCAAACAGATGTACTAGCTTATACAACAACCGAAGCTCTAGCTCAGATTTATCCAGGCATAAATGTCGAATTTTGAGGTACATTGATTGGTAGATTTGGTTACAAATGCTTTAATCATGTCAAAATTTCAAGGATGCAAACCAAGAGGAGAGGACCCGATTTGTATCCATCGTATAAACGCATTCAGCAGGAGAACAAACTGTGCTACCCTTCAGCACAACACACTGCAGTGACGGAAAGTAAGGCGGAGGCGTCATTCCATTTTTTGTTGGACCACACAGTTCAACGCATTGCGTTGATAGACACGCAAAAGTAGGAAGAAGTGCGTACAGATGAGTTGAAAACTTGTTTCCTAATTACTAAATGGGGACTTGCTAGGAGTGGATTGAAATCGAAATACCATCAATTACAAGTCAATCAAGATTTTGACGATTCCAGTGTTCTGTTGACTTGTATTCTGCCGCTCATGGCAAGTCCGTCCCAATTGCATTTTTATCAATTTTGATTCTATGAGTGGAATCATCACCTTCTTATATCTACTTTCGATAGAACACATACTTTTGAACACTTTGTTCTGAGAAACTATGAAAAAAATAGCAAGTCAGTTTGGCCCATAGCAAAAATGATCGCAAGTCGGTCCCATAGAAAAAATCATTGCAAGTCAGTCCCACAGCCAAAAACAATTATGAAACATATGATATTTACCACAATTTATGGTCTTCAAAAGTGATGAAACTCAGTGACATCTCAAAGTTTATTAAACTTTTGATAACATTAGTTTTTATATAACAACGAAAGGGGGTCAATCGGGGGAGTACCCTGGTACCCAACAAATTGAAATTCGTGTAACTTTGACAATTTTCATTCCATTCCAATAATTTAGTACCAAAAGATTCAGTACCTTTTCTACTTTTAAATTCGTGCCAGCGGTGTCCCAAAAGAATTTATTTGTTGCTGGAGATCTGGTTTTCCGGGAATATGTTCCGGAACTGAGGAATTTTATGAATATTCGAACAGAACCTTACAGTTATTAGTTGAAAGTTCTTAAAATTACTTCCACAGGTCATTTTTATGGTTTTGGGTGTTATGGTGATATGCTTTCAAATGGTTCTTCCGGAACAGTTTCGGCCGGGGCCTCTAGTGGCCATAGAAACGTTGAAATAGTACAACGTCGCATACCATCCTATATGGGTATTTTCAAAACCGAATACCATCAGACGCCATTCTGAAATTCAAGATGTTGCCTCCTGGTTCCCGGAAAACATAGAAAATTGTCCGAAAGCCACCTCATAAGAGTGTTTTTGGAATCGGGACGGTGTCTAGAGACCTATAAACGACCATAGAGACCCTTTCTCAGTTCCAAAATGGCGACTTCCGGTGTCTGGAAGAAAACTAAAATTGCCCGAATACCGTCGAATATGGGTACAGTCAGGTTTCTTTTTACGCGAGGGATACGTACCTCGTAAAAAAACCGCGGTAATTCGAAAATCCGCGTAAAAAACTTCGTAAACAATATCCGCGTATAAAAAAAAACGCGTAAAAAACCTGACTATATTTCTGGCATCGCGATGATGCTCAGAGACCGAAAATCAACTCCAGATGCCATTTTGAAATTTAAAATGGTGACATCCGAGAAATTTAAAATGATGACTTCCGAGCACATAACGGTTAAAGCATTTTCTCTTGCTGATTTCCAGAGCTTATTTTTTGTAGATGTTAGCATTTAGATTATGCATAAATATTTTTATAAGAAAGTTATCTTCATTTGCACCACTACCGAATTCCAAATTCCCACATCAGTTGTCTTCTTCCAATATTGACTTTTATGAAAATGTATGATACAGTGAAAATACACTGTATTTACTGCTCTGACAGAAGATATCAGAGAGGACATTTTCACAATCATGATTACTAGTTATGAGTGAGGAAACTGGTTTTGAAATTTAAAAGTTTGTTGAAAGTTATATTCCTCGTTTTTTTTTTAAATAAACAACGCATTTTGTGCTGCTAAATTGGTTTCTTGGCGAAGTATTTATCAATTAGTAAGATTTTTGCTCTGGTGGATTATACCAGAAAAGTTTTTTCTCGACACTTGTCACCGGTTGAATAACCTTCAGCGTAGCCTCTTTCCGATCTGGGTCAACTCCATTTGGAGCTTTCTGATAGGTCAGATTTTTCTCTAGTGAAAAACCTTCCGCATTTATCTCCTTCATTTGTTTCTTTGTAAACAAAAAACATCGTTTCATTGCGCCGTCGTCGGAAACTGTATCGCCATACTGAATGTGTGCTCTAACTGCATCAGGCTCGGACAAATCCCGTTCATGCTTGCCACGCTTCGAGACTACTGCTCCATCAGGATTAACTGCAAAGGCTCGGTAGATAAGATTTCTGTGAACAAAATATCCAGAATACATATTGTTCAGGATACAAGATTATTAAGCAAAACGATTCCTTACCCACAACCATCTCCATACCCCAGTGTATTTAAGAAAAACTTCCGGCACACCGAAACAAGCTCACCACCAGACGACTTAAGGCTGAATGTATAGCTAAGCTGCTTCATTGCTTCTTGACCAGAGTAGGTGTTCCGTTTGCGCCTACGTACAGGAACTTGCTGTACTCTTTCCCGAATAAACGATGTATGCTCATCCATGCTTACGTTTCAAAAAAATGTATTCTCGTCAGATCTCTCATCCTTAGAAAGCCTCGTGAAGCACTTCCTTTTACAGTTACAATCAACTAGTTTCACTGCGTGACTTACACGCCGTTTCTTGGCAGCCTGAGCCGCTAGCTGTTCTTTCTTAGTCCTCTTCCTCGTCATCATTTCATCTTCCGAATCCGTAATGTCCTCTATGCGGAGCGGTCCACGAGCATCCAACCTGGGCTCTCTGTTCAATTTAAATATTATTATAGTATTTGTACCATTCAACTAGTACATACTTTTGAGTTACAGAGGCTGGCGTGGGTTGTACGGTTCTAGAAGTGATTTCTTCATCGGAACTTTCATCAGAACTGGCATAAAACTTGATTAACTCCAGTCCGGACATTTTCAACCGTTCGCTCAATTGACAAATCGTTATGCTGATAGTTTATTTTTCATCACCGGTCATAGGTGGCTATGTGACTGACTTGCTATCATTTTGGCTAGGTATCGTAAAAGTAATGGCATACGAGTCCCAGCTAATGTTTTTCAACATAATTTAAGCAAATTTTGCTGTTTATGCATGTTTTATGACGCAAAAGTGTTTATCTGCCATTGCAGCATCAAATTCTGTTGATGGTTTTGATTAAAAAAACATACAGGAGCGAAATTTCTCCAAAAGCGTTATGATCTTTAATAGCTATTTTCTCATTTGCACAAAAACGCAAATGGGACGGACTTGCCATGAGCGGCAGTATTGTTTCTCTCCAACTTTATTATAGAGATACAAACAACAAAATAATTTTGTGGCAAAATTTGAAACCATCATCTACACGCTATTGTCGGTCCTGTAAATTGGAATATTGCAAGGAAACCATTGACGCAACGGTCAGAAAAGCATCCCAGTCACCACAGGAGTACCGCAAGGTTCCATTCTGGGCCCGGTGCTGTGGAATGTCATGTATGACAGTGTGTTGAAATTAAAGCTCCCTCCCGAATTGGTGATTGTTGGCTATACGGACGACATAACTCTAGAAGTTTATGGCGAAGCCATAAAAGAGGTCGAGTTAAAAGCTGCGCTTTCAATAAAAATCATAAAAGCTGGATGCACTCCACAAGACGGCAGTCATTGTGATAAACAACCGCAAATTTGTTATAATCGTGATATTTTTGAGTGATCGGACCAGCATAACCTCATTATGGCAAAGACGATTGCGAAAACCACGTGGAAGGCGCTAAAGGCACATCATCAAAAGGCCACTCTTACAGGGAAAGTTTCGTTGCTGAAAGAAATTTGTAATGCAAATTATAAAGAAGGTGAAAGTATGGAGATTTTTTTTAACAAAAGGAAGAGAATATCAGGCCACTGGAGTCTACAGAGCAGTACCAGAGCCTCATCGGAGCTTTGTTGTACGTCGCCGTAAATAGTAGACCGGACATTTCAACAGCAACCTCTATCTTGGGACGACGTGTAAAGGCGTCCACTGAGGCGGATTGAAAGCAGGCCAAGCGGGTGTTGCGCTACCTTAAGTCAACGATCTACTCGGAACTTTATCTGGGCGGCACAGAAAAGCCGTTCGTGTGTTTCGTCGACGCCGATTGGGCCGGCGATTAGTCTGACCGTAAATCAAGCTCTGCATACCTCCTTAAGTTTCGTGGAGGAGGATGGCGTTGTCGTAAACAGCAGTCCGTTGCTCTGTCAAGCACCGAGGCCGAATACGTTGCGTTGGTAGACTACCTACAGGAGCTTCTATGGATTCGGAAGTTGAAGGACGTGGGAGAGCAGCTTCTTTCCCCAATAATCGTCTGGGACACAAAATATCGACACAAAATACAGCTTCGTAAATGATCTAGTGCGCGAAGGAGTCGGGAAGTTGCAGTACTTGCCCCTCTGAGTTGATGGAGGCAGACTTGCAAACCAAACCGCTACAGGCGGTAAAGATGAAGAAGCTACGAGAGGCAATTGGGGTCAAACCGATCAGCGTTGAGGAAGAGTGTTGAACCCCTAGGTTTGACTGGTTACGAAGACTGGCGCGTGCAGGCAACACTGCATGCTTTGACATCTATTTTCCATTTCCGTTATAAACAAAGTAATTAAATAAATTCGTTCTCTTACTTATTATTACTTTCTACCGTACACACTTGTTTTAGATTTGATCTGCATATCCTAGTGATTTTACCCTGCTAACAGAGACTGTGTTTCGGTGAGTCTAGCAAATTCAACCCCACTTCCAGAGTTAACTTCTCAGGTGTCGGATAGCAGAAATGATTTGCAACATAAATTTCGACATAATCAATTTTGAACAGCTCTAGTATTTTTTGGGACACCATAGCTCTTTAGTGTCTTCGGCCAAGTTGTTAGGCATCAAAAAACCTCCCATTTGAAGTCATGAAACCTGTAATTTGGGCCATTTTGAGCTCTTTAGAATGGAAAATGCCGAAAAGTTGGTTTTTCCATACAAATCTCCATATAAATTTGAAATGCAATGCGCCAAACGAAGATAAAACCAATCGACTGCCGATAAATTTGGGATTGTTTGGGGTCTCAAATATAACAAAAGAAACTTGGTTCTGGCTTTCTGCTACCAAGTTTCGTTTTTTCCATATAACGATTCCCCACCGTAGTAAACAGTGCAGTTAAAACCTTAATGAGCGCTGTGTAGCACAATCTTTTGCACCACAGGTTTTTGCTTCTTTTTCAGTTTCGAGAGCAAATCAAACGCAATCTACTTTCCTTCCCAGATGCTCCAAAAATTTGATACAGGCTCAATGAACTGCAGTGAGTAGTTATTGTGCAAAAAGCTCACTTCAATTTTTTTCTCTCAAGAGAGATATTTCAGATTTCACCACGATATTCTTTTTAAGCAGCTCAGATACACACACTACTCTCTTCAAGCACGTGCGTGAGCAGTGAGCAGTTGTCATTAGTGAGGTATGAAATAAAAATATATATTAGGTACAAAAATATAAGCTAAATATTGTGTCTAAATGGTCATGTTTTGACCATTTACTAACATAGAAAAATATAAGAGAATCAGCTCATTTTTTTAAGTAAAAAGGTTAGAGAGTAATTTTGTTTACAAACAGAATTATTGATCCTTTTAACATTTTGATGAAAAATATAAAATTACTCTCAGGTAATCCCACTATCACAGCCTCTACTGCCTTCAGCTAAATTGCAGTTCCGTCAACGGAACTCACCCACTCACGTACACAGTGTTCACCACGCCGTGAATGCAGCCACTACCAACGGAGATATGCTTTCTCTTTCCCGCCACCAGCAATGGACTGGCGAGGCCTCCCATATTGCCGATAAAGTTATTACAAGCACTGATCTCCGCAGACCAATCCTTTTCCTCGCGGTTCCGTTCGCTCACTGTAGCCCAATTTCCTGGTGGCCGGCGATGGCAGCAGCGGGAGCAGCCGCCATCACCACACTGCCCCACTCCGCCGGATCATACATACTTGAGCTCTCTTAAACACATTGGCGGCACCTTTGATCTTCTACCAATTAGCTTAACCGACACCTAAGGCCGCGCGGCTTCTTTTGACCACTTAAAAAACCAGCCGCCTGGACGCTCCTCGGCTCGGCCAAATTACTCCACGCTCTCGCAGACGTGAGCCCTGCTAAGCGGGGAGAAGCTGGCATCCAGGAAGGTAGCACCGACCGAGCTTCGTTGGGCTTTAATTTGATCGCTTTCTTCCTCTTCCAGCTCCGAATGGTCAACCTTGTCTGCAAGGGCTCATGGTTCGATACTTCTTCGGTGATTGGATGATTGGCGAGAGGTTGAGGGAGGTTCTTCGCGTAAGAAATTTTTTTTTTGCTATTTTTCACTGTATCCTTTCAGTGGTTGCGAAGTTCGAGGGACAGCTTTCTATCGCGTCGCGTCTGATTGGACCCAGGAATTGCTGAGCGTAGGTACTGTACGATTTTGATGAACTGATGATGATAGCCCGGCTGACCGCGGCTACTTGATCGAGATACTCACCGCCGGTTCATTGAATAAAAACGAGAGCTGCGTGTGGCGATCGCTTTACTGAGCTGAAAGAAGGATGTTATTATGCCGAACTTTCGATTTGATAAGTGTGCAATTGATTTCGTTAATATTGGAAATGTTTAATTTATCCCTAATTGTTCGGGCATAAGTGGATCATTCATGGCCAACATTTCTGACAAAATAAACTTATGTTCAAAGAGCACATTGAGAGTATACAAGCAAAGTTGACCCAATAAACGAGAATTTTTAGACCAGTAATGCTTTATGCTGTACCGATCTGGTCAAGTTGTTGTTTTGTTGAAAACGCTTCAAAGGATTCAGAATAAAATTCTGAAAATGGTTTTGAAACGTCCTCCTTGGTTTGGTACACTCGAATTAAATAGACTTACTTTACTGATGTTGAAACATTTGAAGCTATGTCAAATAAAATTATTAACAATTTTCGACAAAAATCGTTGCAATCCTCAATTGCTACGATAAGCTCTCTTTATAGCCAACCCTTAAAAAAAATCTCTGACAAAATGTTAAGGATACTGATATACAGAAAACCACTTCATTGTTATTGACATTAATTCTGAATTATTCATCCAATCTTTTTGCTGTCAAAGAAATAATTGTATTACATTTATTATGCAATTCAATTAATTTATGCTTGTTGCTGGAAAACCACGAATAACCTACGTGAATGGGTATTTTCATAATGAGCTCAATTTTCCCTAACTTAATTTCGAGATATTTCAAAAACGTATGCATTTAGATAGTTAGTTGCCAAGAGCTTTTTGACTTGAAATTACCATTAGAATCATATTCAATCATTATAATTTGATTATTTTAAAAAAAGGTAGAATTGGAAACCATTCTCGGAAGTTAACTTTTTAGTAAAAATTTGTCTTAAATTTCTCCATCAAAATCTGTCTTCAAAAGTTTTGGAATAATGTCAAGCTCAACAAAAAAAAAACTAGTTGACTCGTTTTTGTATTATTCTAAAATTTTGTGTTTATATTCTAATTTTCATCAAGTTAATTATCATCAGCGTTTTATGGACTTTTTACCAAACGTAAAGAAAAAATACAACTCTTTGAATTAGCAAATTGAAAGTCAGGGTTTTTTTTCAGAAACTGCTGAAGCAAAAAATCATTTTCACAGTGTATATTTTTACTACAACACATGTAGGCAACTAACTATAATTCACAGGACTAATAACAGGGCACTGTCCGAGTAAGTATCATCTAAAGAACATTGGTCGGGTTCAAGACGATACTTGTCGCTTTTGTAGCATAGAAAGTGAAACGACGGAACATCTGCTATGCAGCTGTGGTGCATTATACATGAGCAGAATCAAATTTCTCAACAAATACTTATATTTTTATGAACCTAAATAACCTTGTAATGCACAATGGCGCTTGTGTCATTCTTTAAAGTAAGGGCTAGGAGTAGAATAGGATGTGATTTATAAGTTTCCATTGGTACACATTTTGTGCATGGTTTTTTTTTAATAGGAGGGGGGAATGTTTGTAATGATTTATTTATGTACTAATATCTATTCAGAATTAATATTGTGTGTTCTGCCACAAATGGTGACATATCAACACTATTGAATATTTATTTGTACGCTTTTTTATATTATTGAATGTTATTAGCTTTTGCAGTTAAGTTAATGTAATTGTAGGAAAATTATTTAACCTACTTGTCAAGGAAAAAAAAGGAATTAAACAAAACTTTAAATGAACTTAAAACTATCTTACTGACTATAAAGTGAGCTAATCGTTGCAATTGAGGATTGCAACGACTTTTGTCGGAATTTGTTGATAATTTGGCTTGACATATTTTCTAATGTTTCTACATTAGTGAGCCTATGTTCAAAATCATTTTCAAAAGTTTATTCTGAATCCTTTGAAGTGTCTTCTTTCTGGTTGTACAACAACTTGTCCAGATGGGAACTGCATATAACATTGCTGGCCTAAAAATTTGTTTGTAAATTAACAGTTTATTCTTCAGACAAAGTCTAGAATTCCTGTTGTTAAGAGGATATAAACATTTGATATACTTATTGCACTTTGACTGGATATTTTCAATGTGCTCCTTGAAAGTAAGATTCTTATCATAAATTAGCATAAATTAGTATTTAACTTGATCAAACCAATTTAAGACCACACCGTTCATCTTAATAACGTGGTTAATGGTGGGTTTGAGAAATGAAACTCTTGGCTTATGAGGAAAAATAATTAACTGAGTTTTAGAAGCATTAGGAGAAATCTTCCATTTCTGCAAGTACAGTCCCCCACGATTATGGATCACTTAAGAAGATGTACGAATTCAAAAAATCATTTCTGACCAATTTTATTGTTTATAAGTAATCTCTAAATGTTTTCAGTCACAGAAATATGTAATCTTTCACTTTATTAAGTACTCGTTCCCATGTTTTGTGAATATTTCTCAGTAAGTATATTTATTTCATAACTCACCAAATACACAATTATGGATCACTTTTGAGAGCGGTTTTAATATGAGACAATTCGCATCATACTATGGATCAGCATAATAAAAATAGCTTTTGGCAACGAATTTATTCAATAAACCTTATGAGAATTATGTAATTTGAACAAATAACATATTTTAAATCGTGTTAAAGATCCCGCATGGCCTGGCCACATTTTATGTGGCTTTTGAGGTTGCAGTTAGATCGAGAGTCCAGATCTGTCGCTTCCGAAGAAAACAATGAACCATTGTATACGGTAAATCATAACAGTTTCCCGCTTCGAAATAATACTTTTCAAAGGCTCAGCACTGTTCAGCTTCCGTTTAGAGATCAATAGAAGTTGAGAGGGTGTTGTAATTGGTGAAAATCACATTTTTATCGGAGTGATGCATATTTATAGAGAACTATCTTATCTCGGTCCTTATTATGGAACACTTAGAATATAACTAGTTTTTAGAGAAAAATCGCTATCAACCATCAACGTTTTGATGAATCGTGAAGAACTTACCTTGATCTTTGTGTATGATTAATTTTTTGCACGAGAATTAGCGATAATATCACATATGAACCTTATGAATGATGAGCGTGCTACTTACGCTGATTGAGAAAAACGACAAATATTTTGATAGATTCTGGAAGACAATATTTCACGCTTATGGAAAACATATCAATCTCGGAATAAAAACGATGTTTTCTGTGTTCAAAGCTAGCAAATATGGCATATTTTACTGCAAAAATGTTACATGCTTTCGAACTGTTAGTTTAATTGAGTTAAATAACATGAGACACAAATGTGATCCGTAATTGTGGGGGTTCCATAATTGTGGGGGGAGTGTATGAAGAAAATATATTTAAACTTTTTTTGTAGCCGACTGCATATAACACGAAGGCTTTTTACTTTTGCGGAAATGCTTGTATCGTCACAAAACAGAGATTTCTCACAACCTGGTGGTAAATCAGGAAGATCAGACATAACATTTTTACTTCTGATCTTGGGCCCAAGATACTCCCCTGAGGCACACCAGCTCTAACAGGCAATCTATTAGATTTACCATTTAGATAGTTAGCCTGAAGAGTGCGGTCAGTTAAATAACTTTGTATCATTTTTGTGAGGTAAAGCGTAAAACTGAAATTTGACATTTTAGCTATTAAACCTTTATGCCAAACACTGTCGAATGCCTTTTCTATATCTAGAAGAGCAGCTACAGTCGAATAGCCTTCAGATTTATTAGTTCGAATCATATTTGTTACTCTCAGTAACTGATAAGTAGTGGAATGCCCATGGCGAACACCAAACTGCTCATTTGCAAAAATTGAGTTCTCAATAATATGTATTATCATTCTATTGAGAATTATTCTTTCAAAAAGTTTGCTAATAGAGGAACGTAAACTAATTGGTCGATAACTTGATGCCTCAGCTGGATTCTTTTCGGGTTTTAAAATTGGAGTGACTTTGGCATATTTCCATTTCGTAGAAAAATGTGCTAGTGCATAGCATCTGTCAAAAATTTTTACCAAGAAATTTAAAGAGTTTTCGGGAAGTCTTTTGATGAGGATATAAAAAATCCCATCATCTCCTGGTGCTCTCATGTTTTAATTTTTTGAGAATAGTTCGCACCTCATTCAAGTTTGTTTTCAATACCTCTTCAGAAAGAAATTCTTGGGTGGTGATCTGGTCATACTTTTGGTTTACTCCATTTTCAATAGGTTTTACTACGTTCAAATTGGAGTCATGAACACTCTCAAACTGCTGAGCAAGTTTTTGAGATTTTTGTTTATTCGTTGGAAAACTGCAATCACCATCTTTAAGGACTGGAATGGGTAGGGATCCTGGTAATTAATAGCTACTAAGAAGGACATGCACACATTTGCTCGAGACAGTTAACCCTCTAGTGCCCAATGCCGCCATTTGGCGGGCTTCAGTCGAAGTTCCGAAAAGCTTCACTAAATACTTAAAAAATGTTCATAATGGTTTATAGTGATTTTATCGGAGTCCGTTTAGAAATTAATTTGGGCACTAGAGGGTTAATATTGGTAATGGTGGTAACGGTTTGTGCGAAAAAAAAAACACGAAGCTAGTCGAACAAGTCAGCAATCAAAACAAAGGGGAGAAAAGTTGTTCGGTAATTCGGTGCAAGGCGGCAACCCAAAGCGACCATTATTAACAAATAATTAAGATAGAAATCTTTAATTAAAAATTAGTTTCCTTTCTCAAGCCCAACCACGGAGCAGCTTGAGCGGCATGTGATTAAGCACCGATAGAAGCAGCAGCTGCGCGATTTACTGGATCGGTTCGGGCGGAATCTTTACCGTAACAACGTATTAATCGATGCGGCCCGGAAGAAGTGGCAGCAAAATGGAAGTGCTTATCGATACACGGTACCTGCGGCTAGCAGCTGCCCACTGGCAAATCAATGCTGGAAACACGCATCCGATCAATGAACAGTGATTGGCGCTAAATGGAAGATTAATTTTCCCAGCCAACCGCAGCAGCGCCACCGT
Organism: Wyeomyia smithii; assembly: GCF_029784165.1. NCBI lineage: Eukaryota > Metazoa > Arthropoda > Insecta > Diptera > Culicidae > Wyeomyia > Wyeomyia smithii. The sequence goes on from NC_073694.1 coordinate 166,669,198, forward strand.
GGGGGTCTTATTGCTAGGTGTTTCATGTGATTATCAAAATTATTAAAAGTTGCGACTCCTGGGACGAAAATAAATAGGCTGATAAGTGGATACAAAGCTCAAATTAAATTTGGATTACGTCACGCTTGTTTTCATTTAATGAACTCAGTAATATACCTAGAGTGCCAAAACATACGTTCCAAATAGAATCCATTTTCTCTCCAGGGAAGTTCTAGAACAGTTTTTTCAACTGAAAAGAATCACGAAAAAATTAATCAACTTTCACGTCGTTAAGCTAAATTAAAAGCAAACAAATTATAGCATCGTTCTCTTTCCAGCCGAAAAACGAAACGGGTTGTTGTTGCCACGCCGCAGCTTCCGTCTGTACACAAGCTTCCTATCCTGGATCCCGACCAAGCAGCGGAGCGACCCGTGCGCGACACGCACGGTTGCACCTGAATTCGGTAAAATACGACACCTCGTGTCTCTCCGCCTACGGGCACCTTCCTGGCTTCCCACCGGCTGAAAAGCGTCAACCGACGCCCGAATGTGGCACTTTTGTCGCTTTGATTTACCGTTTGCTTCCTCTGGTGCAGCTACCATAGCCGATTTAGCTTGGCGCAAAAACAACATCAAACATCCTTGGAGGTCCTCGGTAGCGCCCTTTTTTCCGGGTATCTTCCTACCTTCCGATCTACTCCATAACATAACAACGTGTTATCCATATAAATCTGCTCTTTTTCGGGATTTATGTTTGTTTTCCCCCGTACCGGTTGTTCTCGCCGCACGACAGGCGAAATGTTGTCAGTGTCGAGCAGCAGGCGCCCGCAGAACGACGCTAAAAAGCCAACGAAGCTGAACATGCCGTTCCACCGCGATGTTTGATGGGGAAAGTGTGTGTGCATGTGTATACTCATGGCATCCATGAGAGCAGTTCTTATTTTATGAGTCGAGAGAAAAATTACTCGTCATGAGCAATAGGGGCGCCATATTCATAAAATTTCAAATTTTTACGAAACAGTTTTGTAAGAGTGTTTTATGATGAGTAACTTCTAAAAAAATGGAGCGTACCGAGGGTGGATCTCTAAGTTACAGGTTCTACAATTTTATAATATTTTCCTTCAGAATATACCTATATTGCAATCGTAATTGTTCGAACGTCAGAAATCGGCAACATGAGGTTTTTCTCCTCATTCCATTCTTAATCCACTTATTCATCTCATGGAACATTGACTCTCAATTTATAGTGAAACTAGAAACAAACATATATTTGCTAAATAAATCGTACTGGCTAACGCAGTGGATATCTTGGTTCCTTAACGAACGTAGTGCATATGTGCGTATCAGCCGAACGCGTTCTTTACCGTTAATGTTATTTTCGGGCATGCCTCAGGGAAGCCACCTTGGCTTGGTATTGTTCATACTTTTTGTCAACTATTTGTGTTTGAATATTCATCTCCCAAATACATGTTTACCGAGTGTCTCAAATTTAATCGAGAAGTTAAGTGTACTTTAGACTTACGTGCTATACAAACTGATATTGGCATATTGTTAACCTGGTGTATACTTAACGGAATGGAAGTAAACATGCGAAAGTCTAATACAGTCATCCATGGGCGCAACTACGGGGGGGGCTAAGGGGGGCTACAGCCCCCCCTAGCAAGTTTAAAGCCCCCCCTAGAATTTCCCAGAGAATAATTGTAGTCAATATAAATACATCCCATACTTCCTATCAGAGCATCAAAATCAACACAAACTGAGAAGTCATTCAATGGCTGAGAACTAGTTCTGTGCCCAGGATCGATTCTCAAACCTAGCTCTCTTACTTACCTTACTAATAAGACGAGTGCCGTGGTGGCTCGTGCTGTATCAAGGAGTTGTTGCCATGCTGCTCGGTTTTGGGTTGTGTTTCGCCAGTTCCTCAGACGTCTCATCACCCGCAAGTCTCTTTCGATCTGGTCGAGCCATCGCGCACGCTGCGCCCCCTAGTCCACAGGGTTGCTGAAGAGAAGTGATTTCACAGGATCATCGTACGGCATCCTTACGACGCGACCGGCCCACCGCAACAAAAATTGATTGAAAATCGAGAAATTTGTTAGGAATGCATTTTTTCTTAATAAGAACGATTTTACTGAAAGAAAAAGTGAAAGAAAAGACTATTATAGGAGATAACTAGAAAAGGCGTTTAGTTCTTAGTCCAATGATGCTGTTGATGGAGTCGCATATCGACGACATAGAAAGCCGAGATAGTAACTGCAGCATCATTGCTGATTTTTGAAAGTCCATCAATATTTATTTCCTCTTCTTCAATCAATTCGCAATCCAAATCTTCTCCACATGTTACAATAGCCAAGCATTTTTATTTACGTTTTGTCACAATGTTTGTATTGACTGGATTGATAGACACTAAAAATTAATGAAATTGCGCTGTCATTCATAAACGAACATGCACGGTAAAACAGAATTAACGAACATTATGCTTTTTGACGAGAAAAAAAATTTTCATTTATTCTACCCAAAGCAAATCTTAAGCAAAAAAAGGGATCGTAGAACTATAAATAAATGATGCAAATATCATAAATAGTTCTGAGTTGAACTCTGTGTTAGGCTCCCCCATATGTCACAAAATGTCACAATAATTGAAACCCCCTCTCCCCCCTAAACGCGTGACATCATTAATGGATGGTCCCCAAGCAGCGCGTGCAGCTCATGGTTCATGCACTGTCGCCATTATCCGTCGTCTGTCTGTACTCCACAATAGATAGTCCGCAGCACCTTCTGTTCGAAAACTCCAAGCGCTGAGGCCAGAAGCGTTGATGTATCGATTCCGTAGAGAACTACCGGTCGTATCAGCTACATCGTCAACTTTTTACTTCGACGCACTAGACTCGATCGAAGTGGTCATGCCAATACCCCCATCACAATTGGTGCGTACGTTTGTATGTCTGAGAAAAAAGAGCCGTCGATGAGAACATGAAATCAAAGAAATAGTTATCGGTTTCCGTTATACTCTACTAATTTTTTTTGGAAATAAATATTTAAATTCAGTCCGCAAATATATATTTCGACTGTGACGTACAGTCTTCCTCAGTGCTTATGTGGACCAGTCCACCACCAGTCCACATAAGCACTGAGGAAGACTGTACGTCACAGTCGAAATATATATTTGCGGACTGAATTAAAATATTTATTTCCAAAAAAATTTAGTAGAGTATAACGGAAACCGATAGCTATTTCTTTGATTTCTCAATCACTCTGCTAAGACGCTCGTTATAGATTTTCTGAATTTGATGAGAACATGGTCAATTTGGTTTGTTGTACGTTGGTCAGGTGATCTCCAGGTGGTTTCGTGGATGTCTTTTTGGGGAGAGCAGATTTTTCGGACTGCCAGTCTACGGGAAGCTACGAAGTTGACGCATCCCTGGCCGTTGTCGTTCGTGACGGTGTGCAGGCTGTGCGGGCTAATCACCGGCTTATATATGTTTTCCCTACCGACCTGAGCGTTCATGTCCCCAATGACGATCTTGATGTCTCTACACGAGCAGCTATCGTAGAGTTTCCCCAGCTGTGCGTAGAACGTTTTTTTCTCTATATCGGGACGTCCTTCGAGAGGGCAGTAGGCATTGAGGATGGTGTAGTTGTACAGCCGGCCTTTTATTCTCAACAAACACAACGTGTCGCTGAACGCCTGCCACTTGATCGCACGACTCTGCATCCTGCCCAGCACTATAAAACCGGTACCCAGCTCATTGTTTGTGCCGCCGCTCTGGTAAAATTGTGCCCTGCGGCCACAAATTCGCCGTGCCTTCTCTCCTTTTCGGTAAAGCTCCTGGAGCGCAACGATGCCGAACTGGTGAAATTCTAGCTGATCCAGCAGGATCCGGTCGGCATCCGAGGCGTTAAGTGATCTACTGTTACATGTACCGTGCTTCTAATCGTCAGCCTTATTTCGTCACTAGATCATTGCGGGTAATTCCGGTTCGTTTTCAATTCTTGATTATTCGTAGTATGTTTATTTTAGCATGCTGCTTTACTAGGGCTGCGATACCTAGTCCCGCGACGGGGCCGCCGTCTTGGGTGTAGAGGCGAGACACCGCATTTCATAGTTCACCGTCCACTTCGGATCAGTCGCTGTTCGAGCCGCCCCCATCCTGGAAAACAGACGCTCAGACAAGCTGCTCTCCAAGGAGAACAACTACCGCTTCCCTGTCAGCATACGACCAAGTTCCCACCGGTTCCCCAATCTTCTCATGGTTTCTCGTATTCCAGTCGGTTCCACGTGGAGTTAAGAATATGGCATTATGCCTTGGACCACACTGGGATCTATTTTATGCCGACCAGCACGGGTGCACTGCTGGTATGCACTGCCCAGCCGTTTACCAAACCTAGTTCGCCTCAATATCGAATCAGTGTCAGCTGAAAGAGATGATCAAGATATTCAATACATCTTCGGAGATTTATTCCCGATTGAAGTGATTTTATCTTCTGTTACGACACTACTTTATGCGTTTTTAAATAGGCGCATTGTAACTCTTTTTCCTATTTTTTTTTAAATGAAGTGTATGAAAACTAGCCCCCTCTAGAAATTTTCCTTAGTTGCGCCCATGCAGTCATCCCAGTATTATGGGCCAACCATTATTATGGGCCAGTCTATACTTTGTATTGGTTTCTAACATATTTCAATAACTTTTAATAGTCAAATTTAAGTTTAGTGAACGTGAACAACGTTTTCCAAACTTAAATTTGACTATTACAAGTTATTGACATAGTTAGAAACCAATACAAAGTGTATAGGCCCATAATACTGGTTGGTCATTATGGGCTTGGGATGACTGTATTGTCTCATCCTGCAGAAATTGGTAGATACGTTATGATAACGTTTGCGCTAAAAAAAAGGACAACAAATGCCGATTTTTCATGTGTTTACCCTTGCACGTACTGACGAAACTACGTATACAGTATCAATCAGATTTTATTTTATTTTATTTTATTTTATTTCATTTTATTTTATTTTATTTTATTTTTTTTATTTGTCGTCAATCATAAGTAGACCATATTAATTACATTTCATTCTTAACTTACTGACCTCAAAAAAAATATTTTCCTAAGTGTAGTTTTGTTCATTGTTACATCTATTGATTCACAATATTGGTTATAACATGACATCATTCTATTCAGAGGCCCCTTTTTTCCATAGTTTGTTCGTTGATTACTGATGTAAAACAAGTTTCTATTTCTTAGAGAACGAGTAGGAACATAAAAGTTCAAATTCGCCAAGACTTCTGGGTTGTTTATTCTTTGTGTAATTACATCGTATGTAAAAGCTACCATTGCGAACTCTCGTCGCTTTTTAGTCCATCCAGATTTATTAACATACAGCGCGACTCATAGGAAGGTAAAGGTAAAATGGTCCAACCTAGCTTTTGTAGAGCATACAACAAAAATTGCTTTTGTACTGATTCTATACGATAATTATGTGTATGGCGACCAGACTATGCTACAATATTCCAGCAGGGACCTGACGTGTGCAACATACACAATTAATATCGGTAAACTTCCCAACAGCTGATCGAGCTCGGCGAAGCTTTTAAAAAATATCAGCAATATATATCGACGAACATTCAGCAAATATATCGATCTACCGTAAACCAGCAGGTATTGGCAATTTGTTTGCCGAAGTTCTTTAAAATTCTGCCGAAAACTTGTAGAGCATTTTGCTGAATTTCTCAGCTGTTGTGTTCTCGGCAATTAAATCTAAGTGTGTACAATGTTTGATGGTGTATGGATCTTTGAAGTGTAAACTGAATCTTTTAATAAATCCGAGCATATTGCCTTATATATAATGTTATTGTAATGGTCAACAAAGGTTAATTTGGAGTCGAGCGTGACTCCTAGATCTCTTACAAGACTGCTCCTTTAAACTGTTTTCATGTCTATAGTGATTGTTCTTTGTCTTATGCTATGTTTCCTGGTAAACGAAATGGAATTACATTTTTTCACGTTAAGTTTCAACAGGCTTTTCATGCACCATGTGTGAAAACTATCAACTTCACGTTGAAATAGTTCGAGTCCAGAATCTATTACGTATTACAAAAATAAGTTTCATGTCTTCTGCGTATATCAAAACGTTTAGCACCTTTCAGACATGTTCTACATCGTTTACAAATAATATAAATAGTAGCGGACCTAGATGAGAACCTTGTGGCACACCGGATGTCACATTCACCATTGATGATAAGCTACTTTTGAACCTTACTTTTTGTGTTCTGTCGGTCAAGTATGACTGAATCCATTTCAAAAGTTTCGGATCAAACCCTATTTTAGATAATTTGAAAAGCAGTAGAGGGATGTCAACTCTCTCGAATGCCTTACTGAAGTCAGTATATAATGTTTCAACTTGATTTCCTTTATCCATTGCGTTTATAGTGAAAGTTACAAAATTCAACAACTTTGCCTTTGATGAAACCGTGTTGTTTGCTGAAAATCAAATTTTTAACTTGTGCAAAAATACGTTGATTGATGATTGATTCAAATAGTTTAGGAATGCACGATATTATAGCAACTCCACGATAGTTTTTGCAGTCTGATTTCTTGCCGCTTTTGAAAATTGGGATTAAAAATGACTCTTTCCAAATTGGTGGTATTGTGCTGCCTTCTAGGGAAGAATTGACAACCACAACAGAGGTTGTGCAAGTTTTTCGAAACTGATTTTAAAAATACTGGCGGTAGCCCATCTGGTCCCGCACCTTTTGATACTTCCAGCGTATTTAAGGAAGCTAAAACTTCGTCAAGAGCTATATAATCAAGCGTGACATCTCTCAATGGCTCTGGTAGGTATGAGAAAAACTGATAATCACGATCCTTGTCGTCATGAGTGGTGTTAACATCCTGGAAAAACTCAGCAAATAAATTATTGAGTTCACTATTAGTTTGACCATTCTTATTTTCTAGATGCATTCTAGATGGATTAACCCATGAGTCAAGAGAAAAAAATTAACAGCTCTATTAGTCGAACTCTAGCCGTGTTGGCGAAAACAGTAAAGCTATCCTATTGAGATGTGTGTGCGTTTAAGTAACTACCCCGCCGCGTCGAAAACGGGCATCGTGTGGCAGTTCGTAAACATCTGATAAGCCCGTTCCGGCATCTACAACAACTTGGCACTATTGGACAACAATCAGAGCATTGAAAGAAAGCCAGGTTCCGGACGACCGACGACCCTGAGTGATAAGAAACTCCAAAAGATGCTGATTAGGGAGACCGAAGGAGAAGTGGCTACATCGCTGCGTGCGCTAGGCCGGGAGGTCCATGCAATCGGCCAAGCAGTGAAAAAGTGCCTGGCAAACGTGGAGATACATGTCAGAAGCAGCAGTCCCGTTCACTAGTCTCGGAGCTGCAGGCAATGACGCAGTGGAAGCGCCTGAATAAAATGGTCGAATCGATTTTCCGCCAAATCACGATGTGACGGTAGTGATGGACGACAAGACCTGTCTCACCCAGGATGGCAACGACTGGCAGGGCATTTCGTATTTTGATTTATTTCCCCCACAAAGGAAGTAAGCACCAAGGTGCAGTTACTTCCACACACCAAGTTCCCTAGGAAGATGTTACTGTGGCTGACAATCAGCGAGAAAAGTTTGCAAATGCTGCTCTTCTTTCGCTCCGGACCCGCCGTGAACGGGGGAATTTATAGTACGAAGTCCATTTTTTAAACGCATACGTATTCGACCACGGATTTCAGCTGCCAGTAGCAATCCAGTCAACAATGTGAAAGATTTAGGCTGGGCTTTTAGGATTCTTTATGCCGAAATAAATTTCTCTTAGCACATTTCAGCTAAAATAAATTTCTCTCAGCACATTTAAAAACCCTTCTATATCCTTCCATTCACATATTTCTTTATTGAAATTTTGACAACTGAAATTTAAATGATGATGATTATGGTCCCACCTCATACCCCTACATCGGTTTGAGCTGGTCGATTTATCTAAGTAAGATATTATATAGAGTCATACAATGTAACCAGTTGACAAACAAATAACGGACTGGTTATTAATACAGACATGGCAACCCTTCAAATGAATACCAATAATTTGAAAATGAATTTAAAAAAAAACGATTTTTCAATAACATTGATCCAAGGCTCATTCAGAACGTTTCAAACTCGAAGTTTATCTGGACTTGGTTAGGAATTGAACCTAACATTAAGGAGCGTTAACTAATCAGAATTGGTTTTGGATAACGATCCAGAACTACGAGAGAGATCCTGTGACACTATAATTCCCGAGTGGCCCCGCAAGGTTCTTGGCACCCGGACCCCCATAACCCTAGCTGCAATTTAATGGTTGTCAAAACTGTGTTTATTCGCTTGGTTTTGAGCGAGTATTGACCTGGTAGCACTTCCAAAGCGCAACGAAAATTGTGTCAGTTTTAGCACAGTAACAATTCATTCAATCATTCGTAAAGACTTACCTGGCATCTTTTTCTAAAATGTATCGTAAATCGCAATATTGTATTTAGGTTGGATTCGATTATAAATAGACTCGATTATATATTACACAGTGCAACAAAAATTGACTTTTTTCTGCCTTGGTTTCTATATATAATTTTTTTGTGTATTTTGATGCAAAACTAAATTTCCCCGAGTTTGAACATATTTCAACTTAACCCTCTAGTACCCAAATTAGTTTTTAGACGAACTTCGAAAAAATCACTATTAAGCCTCATAAACATTTTTTAAGTTCTTATTGAAGCTTTTTAGAGGTTCGACTGAGGACCGCCTAGAGGCAGCACTGGGCACTAGAGGGTTAAGGGGCAACAATGGCGCCATTTTGAATTTTTGAGAAATCGGAAATTTTTGATGTTTTTCCGACACCATTTTGTTTTAAAGCCAAATATCAAAATTCTAAGAGTTTGTCCACATATAAGCATCTTCTTACTCATCTTTAAAAAAAAACAGATCTAAAATCGGACAAAAACTGAGCCCAAAACGGTGATTCTACGAAACCGGTGTTGGCATGGTTTTAGTATACTTCACAAAGCAAAACCTTATCGAGTATGTCTGAGCATTAATGGTAATGCGCTAATATCTACGAGTGGCAGTCAACTTATGTCTTATATTGGGTAAAAAAGTCTCAGAAATCGATTAGTAGGTGTCTGATCCACGTAAAATATCAGCAACATATCAATTTTGCCCCACTTCCCCTACAATACTAAAATAGGTTACGTCGACGATAGATAAACTTATATGAAATCTGTTTAATGTAATATCAAGAGTGTAAGCGATACTCAAAGATACAATAACAATTTGTTTTTGGCCAGGACCGGTCAGAACATAAAAATCTCGCTTTGGCTATGAGACAGAATCTTCGCGTCTTCGATAAAGTCAAATGCGACTCCCTCCCCGTAAAACGGAGAGTATCATGTGAAGACAAATTGTTATTGTATCTTTGAGTATCGCTTACACTCTTGATATTACATTAAACAGATTTCAAATAAGTTAATTTAACGCCGAGATAAACGTATTTTTGTATTGTAGGGGAATTGGGGCAAAATCAACATATTGCTGACATTTTACGTAGATCAAACACCCAAGGATGGAAAAACTCGTATCGCATAACAATCATTCGGGTATCATTTCTGAACGTGCTATTTATAAGCTTTCAATCCTAGCAAACCATCGTTATTAAAAGTTACACATTCTCAAGCTTGCAAGCGACAACTTAGAGCAAAGAAATATATGGTAGCTTTCTTTGATGATTTTGTTTCAGTATTGCCTGCTTTAGGCGGAGCGAGCAACATATAGCGAGTGTTTCACGAAAGAATCGTAAACGATTGCACTCAAGCGATCGCAATGATTCTTTCAAATGTTGGTTGCTTGTAGGCGTAATTCGGCTACTCCACGTCGTGCTTTCACCGTGATATACCACGATGATTCTTGGTGATTTCAAGTATCAGATGCTAATGCGTCATGCTACAATTTCCGTAAGCATTGATGATACCTATTTGCTCCGGCAAGCAAACAATTGAACGCAATCTAACGTTCATTTGGATTCATAATTTTGTATCACTGGCGATAATATCTCAAAGCTTCCCGTTATAATTTTGAAAGCAAGTGAACTTGGATACAATAAATACTATCGTGTTTGAATCATTCAGTCCCCTTCTATGGTATTCGGAACTCTTAGAAGCGAAAAATAATCAGCAGCGTTTCTATGAAAAACTTGTACGCGAGTGGAAATAGTTGAACGATAACTGATAAATCAAAGAACACATTTGCATGAAATATTGCTAGTGTGTGAACTTTTCCATGCTTGCAAACACCTACCATTCGATTTCTGAGACTTTTGTCGTGGGACTACGTCTTTGTTCACTATACTGAGATGCATTCTGTAAAACTGGGAATAAAACTGACAAATGTTGCGTCAGATTTCAAACGTTAATAACAGTATAACCACATGATGGATAACAATAACCAATATGTTATTGGATAGATAAAATGCGTAACAATTTTTAATATGCTAGTCATCACTCTAATATCATTGCTAAGCGACAAAATTGATAAAAAGTTTCAACGACAAATTTACGCGAACAATGAACCAATTACATGCAAGCATTCCTAGCACAGACGACGTGAATGGACACCAACCGTTCCCTGAGATATTATTTGTATCAGTTTCGGAAAAAAAAAATTGACAGAGTCTCCCCGTCCCAATAGGTCAATTTTTTTTGCTTCCATGAGCTGGTCTTTTTTTTTTCTTCTTCATTCCCCAGCTGGTCTCGAGGTACGATGCTGGCCTAACAAGCCGAGTCTTGACTCGGGAGAGACTGTTAGTGTCAGTAGGATCGTAGCGCTAGCCCCGCAATTGTCCTGTACACTTAACAGTTGGCTGCGAAGTCTGTGTATAGTAAACAGAAGGTCAAGTTCCGAATCGGAATGTAGCACCAAGGCTTTGCTTTTTTGGGCTTAGACTAATGTGATGTCTCGAAGGTTTTCCGGAAAGTTTAAAACAATCGCCATTCTTGAACGATTCCTAAACCTGCTGTCAGAACGTAATAAAAACTGATGTCTTAAAAGAAAACATGCTGGTATAAGCAACAGTACCAGTGGAGCAGAAAGCAGCAGGTCTCTCGTCGTCTATGATTGCAGCGGTACACTTCGATCCGGACTGCAGCGCGCGGTACTATTCGTATTGCACACTTCTGTTCGTACATTTCTATTCTTGTGCAATCGAGAAAAAACTGCAATGCTGCTGCTGATTGATTGCTACGATCATTTGCTGAAATTTGCTGAAACTGAAATTCTGGGTGCTTCTTCAACAAGAACGATAAGCTTGTGCTTTGTCAAATTCATGTTGTTTACACAAAAAATTCTGCAGGCATAATATCAAATCAAATACATGTTGTTTGCACAAAAATTTCTCCAGGCATAATATCGCCAAATGTAAACGATATTTTTTAGAGTGTTGTTGAATATATTTCTAAGGCTGAAAATAAAAGTTCGTTAGTCACCGAGCAAACACATTGATTCTGTCTGCGGACTATGTATATTTTGGAACAAAAATCTCCTAATTACAGTGTTTAGTCCCACGTCACGTCATTTCATACAACCCTATGGCTGTATACCTTGTAGTATTTTACTCAATATAAGATATAATGTGACTACCATTTTTAGATATTAGTGTATTACCATGAATGCTCAGACATACTCGATATTATTTTGCTTTTTGAAATATACTAAAACCATGCCAAAACAGGTTTCGTAGAATCACCGTTTTGAGCTCAGTTTTTTTCCGATTTAAGATCTGTTTTTTATAAGATGGGTAAGAAGATGCTAATTACTCTTACCCATCTTTTTTTTAAGATGGGTAAGAAGATGCTAATTACTCTCCCAGCTAGCCTCGAGGTACGATGCTGGCATAACAAGCCAGTCGTCATAGGTTCGAGTCTCGGCTCTGGAGAGACTGTTAATGTCAGTAGGATCGTAGCGCTAGCCCCGCAATTGTCCTGTACACTCAACAGTTGGCTGCGAAGTCTGTGTACAATAAACAGAAGGTCGAGTCCCGATACGGAATGTAGCACCAAGGCAAAAAAAGAAGATGCTAATATGTGGATAAACTCTTAGAATTTTGATATTTGGTCTTAAAACAAAATGGCGTCGAAAAAACATCAAAAATTTTCGATTTCTCAGCAATTCAAAATGGTTTTATTGTTACCCCTTAAGTTGAAATATGTTCAAACTCGGAGAAATTTATTTTCGCATCAAACATCTTAAAAAAATCATACATAGAAGCCAAGGCAAAAAAATTGTTGCACTGTGTTATTCGATAAAACATCATTTTAGATTCGATTATTTATAGTAGAATTATTTTTCTTTTTCAAATATGACTTTCTTTTCATAACTTTTGAACCACGTGTTCAATCATTATAAAATTCATCAGTCAACCCCTAACCAGCCCTTTCATCTGATATAAGTATTGTTCAAATCAAAGGCAATGCTTATCTTGCCTTCCCCGAAGAGCTTGACGCCGTTGAACGTGATAAAGTATGGTACCTGCCCCTAAATGTCGTACCTAACCCTAAAAAACCAGGTAAGGTAGGTAGGTAGGATGCGGCCGCTAAGGTTTTTGGTGTGTCCCTAAGTTCACAGCTACTGAAGGGTCCTGTTATGATGGTGACGCTGTTGTCTGTAATCGCTGGATTTCGGGAGAAAAGAATAGCTGTCGATGGTGATCTCCGTGAGATGAAAATTACCGCACGGGATTGAAGAACAACAGTTTCTCTTCCGGAAAAATCCGCGCGTGTACATCACGTTTCCACATTCGATTCAACTAGCTCCCCATGTTCGGCGCAGTTTGTCAAGAATCTCAACGCTCAAGAGTATGTAGGACAGTACCCAGACGCAGTAACGGCGATTTTAAGGCGTCATTGTCGACACCTTAGAGTATGTAATCAAACGTGCGAAGAAAGTTAAGCTCATTCACCAGAAGGAGTGTTTCGAGATTAGGAACTGGGTGTCGAATTCGCCGGAAGTACTCCAAAGCCTCGGCGAGCAGAAACCAGTTTCTGCTTTCCATATCGCCGAAGACAAAGCTACATCACACGAACGCGTCCTTGGCCTGATCTGGGACCCCGAACTAAATGAGTTCTCTTTCTCCATGCAGCACCGGCAAGAACATCTACCGTATCACAGCGAAGAAATGCGGCCAACGGAACGGGTGGTTTTAGGGTCGTAAGCTGCTCTCTCCGTTTACGATCCACGGGAGGATCATCGTGCAGCACCTATGGCGTAGTGGTTGTCACCGAGATTAAGCAATCAATCAAGAATGCTGGGAAATGTGGAATTTCTGAATTGCTGTACTGCCAGAAGTGGAGAATAACCCTCGCTGATACTTCGTAGATGTCTTATCGTCGGCCGTGGAATTGACCGAGACCCACATCTTTTCGGATGCCAGAGCCAGATGCCAGTACTTTGGCCGTGTCTTGGACAAAGGTGACCTCTTTGAAACACCAGTCTATTCCGCGGCTAGAGTTGATGACGGCCGTCATCTGGGCTCGATTGAACCAAACAATGATTGAGGTGCATTCACTGAAAATCGACCGAAGCATACTCTGGACAGATTCACGCACAGTTTGGAGTTGGATCCGTTCTGCACAGATACGACCAGTTTGTTGCCTTTAGGATCGGAGAGATCCTGGAGATCACAAAGACGACAGATTGGCTTTGGGTCTCAACAAAGCAGAATGCAGCAGACATCTTGACGAAAAGGCATCGCAGCAATAGCCTGAAAAGTGAAGGCGCATGGTATACGGGCTTTACATTCCTGTATGAACCCGAAGATCAATGGCCCACTTTGGAGGTAACAATTGAGGAGACATGTAAAGAAGCCAGAGGGCATGTAAATTTTCACGACATGGTTTACGTGGAACACGCTGCAACGGGTGACGGTATACGCGGTCCATTTTATAGACAACTGCAATCAAATAGTAGCAAAGCTTCCAATTGTTCCCGTAAGGCAACAAACAGACAACATCGACCTCTCCTGCCATCGATCCCGACCGAGCAGCGTCCCCTCGAGCGAGACAAGCTCCGTTGAACAGAGATTATTCTGTGGAAGCAAGCCCAACGTGAAGCTTTCCTGGATGATATGAGCACCCCCACCAAATACCTGGAGCAACGACCGGGTGAAATTCCATCAACGGTGCGAAAAAACTGACGCCGTTTCTGGACGAAGACGAAGTGCTCCGTTTTGGCGAAAGAATGTAAAGAGGACCCACAGTAAAAAAATCCCAATAATTTTACCACGAAAGCATGGGAATACAGAAAGGCTGATCCAGTCGTACCGCGAGAAGTATGGGCATGCCAACCGTTCAACAGTGATGAACGAGCTTGGACAACATTTCTGGATCCCAAATGCACGTACTGCGATCCGGCAAACAAAGGCAAAATGTGTATGGTGTAAGGTATCCGCCGTTCAGCTCGGTGGGTATCGATTATTTGGGTCCGGTGGAAGTTACGGTTGGACGCAGGAAAGAGAAGCGGTAGGTGGCGGTGTTCTCTTGCCTGACCGTTCGGGCAGTTCACCTGGAAGTGGTACCTAGCCTGACAACGCAATCCTGTTTGATGGCTATACTAAGTTTTAGCTACAAACGAGGTGCACCCCAGGATGTATTCTCCGTCAATGGTACGTTCTTCGTAGGGATCGACAACAAGCTCAAGAAAGTTGGCAAAGAGTGTGCTGACAGTGTCACGAGGGCAACCACAGCATGACACTTTAATTTACCGTGGCACCACGCATGGTTGGAATATGGGAACGGATAGTGAGATCCGTAAAAGAAGCGATGAAAGCATTAAACGATGGACGAACGTTATCCGATGAGGTCTTACAAACTACGTTGAGGTAGAGGGCATGATCAATTCAAAGCCGTTAACATACATGAAGCAGGACTCAGCTGATGACGAATCAATCACTCCGAACCACTTTCCTCGTGGATCAGTGACTCCGGCAGATTGGGTAGTGCAGCCCATCAACTCCGCAGAGGCTTTGCGTGACACCTACAAGCGCTTTCAGGATCTAGCAAATCACATGTGGGAGAGAAGGCTGAAGAAATACCAACGATAAACCGACGATCAAGCGGTTCGAGGAGCAGACACCACTGAAGGTGGATGATCTAGCCGTCATCGTGGAAGGCAAAATAACCAAAAGAACTGGATTCGAGGTGTCGTGCAAGAGCTCCTTCCGTGATCGGATGGACGAGTGCGGCAGGCATTGGTACGAACGACGACCAAGATGTACCAGCGAACCGTAGCCAGTTTAGCCGTGCTCGAAGTCAGGTAAAACCGGAACTTCCGGATGTTACGAGCAGGGGAATGTCACCAAAAAAACTGCTATCAGTTACCCTTTTTTATATCTTTCTTACTTTTCAATACTTACTTTTACTATATGCAATCTTGCTTACTAACTTACTTACTTAAATGGCCGTACGTCCTAAGACTTGGCCTGCACAACATAATTCCGCCAACTTGCAGATCATGCTCCACCTTGCTTTTTGTGGTCCTCTTCGTCTCGTACCAACCGGATTCGAGGTGAGAACCAATTTTGCAGGGTAATTGTCCGTTGTTCTCGCCACGTGCCCTGCCCAACGTATTCGTACAAATTTGGCCACTTCCTGGATGCTGGTTTCACTGTAGAATTGCACGAACATACAATCTATTTTATCAAAAAATTTGATTTTCCTATAAAACTTCATTGAATCAATTGAGTTGTATACTGCCTGTGATCGCATAATTGTAACATTCGACATTTTATGGATTTCGTGCTATTTATTGGGAAATGCTTAGAATAGTATGTACTTTTTACATCTGAAAAAATATGCCCATGTTTGTGTGAAAAAAGTCGTAAAAAATACCAAGTTGTTTTGTCACATAGCGTAAATAACCGCATAATTGTCACCCTACTTAATTTTTTCAACTTTTTTATCAAAAAAGCTTCCATCCAAATCCACATCTGCATTCTTTGGAACTCGGAAGTTATTCTGGTCCGGTAACCAACCACCGGTGACCCGTTTCTGATGTTCAGCTCATGCTTGTTGAATACATGAAAAACTTTATTTTCCCTGTGATATATTTCAAAAGTAGCTTGAAAGTGACGGCATAAATGTATCGTTGCAAAAATTTCAACCAATTTGACTTCAAAAGTAATGTTTAATGTATACAGAATGTAAAGTAGTGCTTTCTTCATGATACCAAGTTTAGTTAAAGTGTCTATTTGCAAGAATATATTGGGAACAAAGCATTTAAGTTCAAAATATAAAAGTGCTATTTGCTCGAACAACCAATTTTGCAAATGTTACAAATATGCGATTATGGGCAGTATAGGTAAATCTAGTTTTTCGATAAAAATAGATTGCATAAAGTAAAAGTAAGTACGAGAAAGTTAGAATAATATAAAAACAGGGTAAATTATAGCAGTTTTTCCGGTCGTGAAGCGAAATTTCGTGGAAATTTCGATTTTACTACCACTATCACTACAGCGCCATCTCTTAGCATTGAACATTTTTTCAGGTGTCCCATTGCGTGAAAGGAAAGTTCGTTCGAGGGAAAAATTAACTGATTCTTGAAAGTCTTTTAATTTTACCACTGTAAAAATTATAATGGAAAATATATTTCCTACAGTTTGAGCTGCCACAAACTTAAAGGTGCTGCAACGAAAAATTAGTTCATTATCTGAACAGTTTATTTTTCTTTTTTTTTTTTTGTTAGGGAATTAGAATCACGTTGTCCATTGATGTGAACTTTTGTACTATATCTGAACAGTTACTTCAATGATTATTGCTGACCAAACCACGAAAAGAGCATGGTTATGTGGTAACACAATCGATGCGTCACAAATGAGACACATTCGTTATCCAGGTTTCAAACATAATTAAAAGTTGGGCTAATTTTGCACATACTGATGTGGTTTCGCACCATCTAACTTTTGCAGGTATTAACACATTAAGGCATTAACACAAGCTGAATGTATAGAATACCATTCCACAAACAACACTCAGAGTAATGTAGGCTCAGAAAATTTGAAACGGCGAAAATCAAACGAACACGTTTTAAAAATAGAAACCAGGAGGAAGATTTTTCTTCGCAAATATACTCAGTAGGTTTGACCTTTCTGGTAGTAAATAAAGTTCTGACAGAACTTACCTGAAAGGCTACTAAATCATAAAATTGAGTTTACAATATTAGGAAAACTGGCGGTCGGATTTCACAAGCAATTTTTCAAAACAAACTATTCTTTTTAAACTAATCTATGATTATTGTATGAATTTATTTTTAATACTTCAAAACATTTTACATATCTAGTAAATATCCTCCTATTTGAAACTATTTGATGAAAGATTTCAAATGTTTATGCCATCCGTGCAGTAGCACGTATTTTCCAAACCGATCAATTACCCGTGGAATAACCCTTAAAAATAACAATTTAGTGTATGTAAAAAAGCAGATGGGGTCCGGAATACCCTTTGGGTGTGTTTTAACTGAAATCAGTGTGAAATAATAGAATATATTTAGCTTTACTTATGCGGCACAAAACAAATCATTTATCAACCCGGTGCTTCCATTGACTATTCCGACAAATCGGAAAGTGTGAAATTTTCTGTCTGTCAACCAAACAGCTCCAGAGCCACTTACTTTACGAGCTCATCTCGCAAGATTAATGACCTTCTGATTAAACTTCGGTAACGTTTGTAAGATCGTCTTATTAATGAAATCGTACCTAAAATGCCGTGAAATCGCGCCTCGTTTGTCGCCTATACGCAACGGGTTGAACGAAAGGCAGAAAAAACTGATAAATATTCTTATCTCTTCAGATTTCCACGTGGTCCATGACCAAGCGGGACAACTATTATTAAATCTGTTTCATTATCTGTGCCGGCTGGCTGTGATTGCAGAGAATCGTCATCGATTACCAACAGCAAAAGAGAGGTTGGAACCAGTTCCAATTTGATTGGTTACGGACACTTGTACTACTTGATGTACACACGTTGTTCTACCCGGCCACTCGCTTTCCAGAGTAACAACGGAATACAATAGAATTTGGCACCTTTTAACCGAGAACTGATTGTCCTTCTTCAGCCACCGAACGCCGGCTGCGGCCAGTGATTAGGGTTTGATTGTTTCCCTTTCCGGATGGTTCCTGGTGCTCCGACTTTGGCTTCGGCTTCGAAACTAATCACATTCGTAACAGTATCATTTATTGGTTTTGCCCCTGCACGCCTGGCACTGGCTAGGGAATAGACAGACACGGTGAGAAGTGATTTATTTTCCCATTTGCGCTGGAACTGACTTTAATGAAGTCGGTTCGAAATCACTTCCCTTTGACGGTACGTGATAGTGATACGCATGTTTGCCGGTTCCGATTGTTCGCCCTCGAGGAATTTAATTAAGTTGTTGTTTGGGAAGAAAAGAACAGAAATTTGAAGTGCTATTCAACCTTATCCGAGCAGAGCCGAGCGACTTCGTAAAACTAGAAACTATCGCCCGAATAGGTGCTGAAGCTTACTTTCCGTTTTGATGCGATTTGTATCAATTTATATCCAGTGGAGGACAGCTTAGAACCGGACACTGTGGGCCCATAAATATCCATCGATAGCAATCCATCTTACTTACGGTCTCCGTGTAAACATCGATTCTCTGATAAACTGCCTTTTAAACGTTCTTAGTCACACCAGCATTCGATACGGCAGATTTACAACTTCGCATTTCGCAGGACGTCGTGTTTACACACAAAGAGCGAGACACGCTAGGTGCATAGCTGAAGGAGATTATATTGAAGTTTGCTTCCAATTAATCACGTCACGTGATGTTGCGCGGGTAGTCGTTTGCTAATCTCGTTAAGAATTCCTCAAGCAGAGCTGCTATTTCGCAAAGGCGGCTCTGTTTTCCAAATATATACAGCAGTCACCGCAAATGCGTCAAATCACGCAACAGTCATAATAGAGCTATCTATATGCCATCTGTCATCCAGTCGCATTGTATACCCTCTTCGTTTCTATCATCATAATTATCATCAGAAAGCGACGGGAAGTCTCTCCACACAGGGATCGGCCTTTCGGCGTCAAAAATTTGTTAATAATTTTACCACGTACCCAAAAAGAGACATCAAAGCATTCTGTTCCTGGGCCACCATCTTGAGCCACCACAGCAAGGCAAACTAGAAAACCAACATAATGCAGGCGACAGAAAAATTCTGCGGTTACCATCCACAGCAGTGAACCAATCGCTCGCCATATTTATTTATTGTGTTGTGGGTAATGTTGATAATGATAGGGTTTCGTTTACCATTAGCAGCAATTATTAGACGGGGAAAAAGAGGCCCAAAACAGAGCCAAACGATGAACGCATTATACGCACACGTTCGAATTATGTTCCCATTCGCGTTTCATTCCCCCCAGTTGTTTCCGCTCCATGCTGCGATCGTAACAAACACAGAGCCCACAAAACAGGAGAGAAAAAAAACAACACACGGAAACGATCATGTGGTTGACGCTTGATTCACCCCTCGGCATCGATTATAAATGTATTAAAATGACACTAAATAAAGAAATTAGCGGCGGCATCGAAGACAGCTGTGATTTTTCCCAGTGGATCGTGCACTCGATTGGAATAATTTCCAACAGCGAATATTGTGGTATTTTTGCCATGTCTTCTGCATATACTGCCGCGCATAGCATGTCAGTCCCATTTGCATTTTCAGTAAAATTAAGTTGTTACGCGTAAATGGTACCTAACATAGTTTCGTAACAATGGATGAGCTCAACAACTTTGTTCTGAAAAACTGCTGGAAAACATCCAAACATATTGTCCCATCTCGTAAGAAACAATGTTATAAAATCATATAAAAACGCGTTTTTCTCGGCTTGCTGAAAATGCAGGTGGGACTGATATGCTATGCGCGGCAGTATACTATTATGAAAAAAAAGACCATTTATGGTAGTTGCAAAAATACATAAGTCCTTTTTGAAGTAGAATACTTCTCTCAGGAAGTTCGGCTACATAGGGATGTGAAATGAAAATCTAAAACTGAAACAAGTGAAAAATATGTCCAATTTCAAATGCTAAAAAATCGGTTAGTGCTCGATGGATTTCCTTCGTTCTTGCAGCAATAGATTGGAAAATCTTCTAAGATTCTTCCCAAATGAAGATAATTGTAATTCTATTATTTAAACTATTGTACTATTGAAAATAGTCAAGCCTTGTCAAAACGGAAAATTCGACCTCTGATTGGTCGTTATATGATTGCTTCCCAAGCACGGTTGACAGAATCATATACCTTGCAGTTGAAAATATGCTATTTGGCTTATATAAGAGCCTGTTTCAGCCGAAGCCGCTTATAATAGTTCTAGACAGCGACAACAGCAGTCATCCCTTAGCAGCAGCAGTAGCAGTGCAGTGGATACCAGCGATAGCGGATAGCTGAGGCGTAGCGATGGATAGCGCATTAGTTGCAGCGGATCTCAGCATCGATAGCAGCTGGGCCAGCTGATGCAGGGACAGCGGATACCAATGGCAGCGGGTATATCTGACCTACTAAATATTTTTGGAAGAGCATAACGAATGGTTAATAATAAACTGCAACTGAGTTTTGATGCTGCTGCAAATGCACAGCATTGTGATGTTTATTACGATTTGTTAATACTGTGCTTAACAAGCGGTATATACGAAACAAATCCGATTTCAAACAGAAAAGTTCGGCAAGTTCTGCTCACGATGCTGAGTCTGTTTTAAAAAATTCACAACACTTCATTAACAAGGATGTAACGTCTTGAAGAAGACGGTTAAAGTTTGACATCACAGCAGAATTTCGACCTTCATACTCATGTCTACCATCGGCAATATCAAACAAGCAACAATTTGCCTCCATGCGACACGGGCCCGTCCACATTTTTTTCTTCCAAGCCGCGTAACACGACACAATACATGTTATTTTTGATGATGATGATGATGATGGTCCCACCTCATATCCCTACATCGGTTTGAGCTGGTCGATTTATCTAAGTAAGATATTATATAGAGTCATACAATGTAACCAGTTGGCAAACAAATAACGGACTGGTTATTAATACAGACATAGTAACCCTTCAAAAGAATACCAATAATTTAACAATGAGTATAAAAACCTAAATTAATCCACCTAGCGGTCAGACTCAGCCTTTCTCATTCAAACTTATTATTTGTAGAAATAGATTTACAATGCTTAAATCCAATAAATGTTTATCCACTCTTTGGGTTCTAAAATATTGATGTTGTATTTAAAGTATAAAATATGAAATTTGACGTTAGTACTTAAGAAATAGCGAAATAAAAGCAATGACTCTAATTTCGAACAATTTAATCACGAGCGATGCCGGGAACGTTCAGATAGTACGATACCACATTTAAATCATGTTGAGGCCATATATATTGATCGAAGCAGGTAAAGTGTTGAATAGTCTTTGAATTTCTTTTCTTTCTAAAACTTTTCAACCGCATATCAAATTGTTATGAAGTTTGTTATTTGTAAGTTTGAGAGATGACTCATTTGTATGACACTAGTTATGTTCAAATAAATCGTGTAATACTTGAGATAATAGACTTTCGTTGTTTTACAAATTAAAACATAACGCTTGCTTAAGTTTGATTACAATCAATATGAAATGGGAACGTATGGGGCAGCCAAACTTTAAAACCACGTGTTCAATCATAATTCATCAGTTAACCCTTAACTAGCCCGTTCATCTGATATCAATATTGTTCAAATCGGTTGTGTAGTTTCTAAGATAATGAAGTTTCGTGATTTTCACATTTCGATACATTACAGACGAAGTTACAGTCCGATTACTGCAAAATTCAATAGGGTGTTGTGAGGTAGGTAGACCTTTTATTTGATACTAATTCTGTGGAAATCGGGTCAACCATCTCTGAGAAATATGAGTGAGTCCAAGTAATTTGTTTTGGAATATGTTTCTTTTCATAGCTGGATTTCACATTTTTAAACATAACAGGCAAAGTAATAATCCGTTTATAAAAAAATTCATTAGGGTCTTATGGGGCAACAAGACCTTTCATATGACACTAATTTTATAAAAATCGGGACAGCCATCTCTGATAAACATGAGTGAGATTAAATAGTCTCTAGAACACGTTTCTTTCCATAACTTCTGAACCACATGTTCAATCTTCATAAAATTCAAAAGTTAAGGGTTTTTAAGGTAGCCCGTTCATTTGAAACTAATTTTAATCAAATCAGATGTGTGGTTTCTGAGATATTGATGTTTTGTGATTTTTACACTTTGATACATAACCTCTAAACTAGAAATCAGATTACAATAAAATTCAATAGGGTATTTTGGGGCAACTAGACCTTTCATTTGCAATTAATTTCATTGAAATCTGTTCGGTCAGACCATCTCTGAGAATAGTGAGTGCGAAAAAAGGTGCACATACACACGTACACACCCCAACACAAACATATACACCTATACATGCTTATATGCAGAAAATGCTCGATTCGTCTAACTGAGTCGAGTAGTATATGACATTCGGCCATTTGGATCACTTTTCTACCTTTTAATTAGCCAGTGATCGTTAGGAGGAAGTCAATATGTTTACTTTCATTATGTGATTTCACATTTTCATGAACAACGGACAAAGTTACAATCCGATTGCAATGAAATTCAATAGCAACTTTTGGGGCAACTAGACCTTTCATTTGACACTAATTTTGTGAAAATCGGTTCAGCCATCTCTGAGAAAAATGAGTGAGTTTAAACAACCTCAGGATAACTTTTCTTTACATAACTTTTGAACCATATGTTCAATCATTACGAAATTCGAAAGTTAAGGGTTCTGGAGACAGCCCGATCATTTGAAACCAATTTTATTAAAATCGGTTGTGTGGTTTCTGAGATATTGATGTTTCGTGATATTTACATTTTGATACATAACCTCTAAACTAAAAATCCGATTACAATGAAATTCAATGGCAACCTATGGCGCAACTAGACCTTTCATTTACAATTAATTTTATGAAAATCGGTCCAGCCATCTCTGAGAAAAGTGAGTGAGAAAAAAAAAGTTGCACATACATACACACACACACATACACACATACATACATACATACAGAAAATGCTCAGTTCGTCGAAAGGGGTCGAGTGGTATATGACATTCGGCCATTGGGACCACTTTTATACTTTTGGTTTTTCCAGTGATGGCTATACCTTTCTAGGAGAAAGGCAAAAACGATTTTCCAATACCATCATGGATCCAAGGCTCATCCAGAACGTTTCCAACCCGAAAATTATCTGGACTTGGTTAGGAATTGAACCTAACATTTAGGAGTGTTAACTAATCAGAATTGATTCTGGATAACGATCCAAAACTACGAGAGAGATCCTGTGATACTATAGTTCTCGATAACGAGCTTTACAGTCCACAGGCGAACCCAAGCCTTTTCAGTTTTTTCTCCCAACCCTAGTTCAAAATAGTAAAAACAGATAAATATCAAAAATCAGAATTACAGCATATATGCTATTTCATACCAAAAAGCAACTTTCCAACCCGATATGCTTTTTGTTTCAATTTCAGGGGTTTAAACCTGATGTACTCAATATCCAGATTGTCTATGTCAGTCTACGCGCGCGTGGCTCAAACATGTGTAGTCGACTCTTTTTTAAACTCTACTATTAAATATTATACAACTAATTCAAACAAAAATCCATCATCATCAGTGAACTTAATAGCTTAGTTTACCCAATAAATTAAAAAAAAATACATAAATTTTACAATCTTCGTCATTAATTTACAAAAAATTCTATATAATCTTTCTACAAAACAGACTTTATGTGTGAAATACAAAGCCTTTTAAACTCCGCCATTGTTGCTGCACGTTTTACCTGTCTTGGCATCGAATTGAAAAAATTCCTTTGTACAACAGAGAGTTCTGTGATCTTCCAAAAAGAAAATTTGGTGTTCTAGCATCATCCGCGTTTCTAGTGTTGTACCTATGAAAATCACTTCCCCTATCAATTCGATTACACAAATATCGAGGCAGCATATTATTAAAAATTTTATATGGAAACACCATTGTCAGAAAATATACTCTTTGCTTCACAGAAAGCCATTGCAATGCGTCCAGCATAAAACTCGAGGAAGTGTATCTATTACATCTTAATATTAATCGCATAACTTTATTTTGTAAGCGCTGCAGTCTCAATATTTGTGTATTGTTTGCAAGAAATAATATGGATGGGCAAAAATCTATATGTGGTGAAATGATTGACATATAAAGACTAATTTTACTACTAACAGTCAATTCATTTTTCAAACGGCACAGAATACCGTATTTTTTTGCCATTTTCTTGATGACATTGTCAATGTGAGACTTAAAAGTTAATTTGTCATCAATAATCACTCCAAGATACTTTATTTCGTTCACGCGATCAATCGTCTCACCATCAATTGCAATATTTACGTCTGGTCTGGAGTTGGCAGAAGAAATGATTAAGTACTTTGTTTTGCTAATCTTTAATTTAAGCTGTTTAAATTTCAACCAATTCGCCAGATAATGTAAATTTTGATTTAAAAGTGCCACAACGTCATTAGGATTCTTAGCCGCAATGAACAGAACAGTATCATCAGCAAATAAATTGATATCGCAAAACCGTAAAACTCGCTTCATGTCATTAATATAAATAATGAACAAAATGGGCCCCAAAACACTTCCTTGCGGTACACCAAGTGTATTAGCAATGGAATCCGATTCAGAATCATTAAAACGAGTCTTCTGAGTTCTAGCACACAAATAGCTCTCAAACCATTTGTATGCTGTCCCTACGATACCAAAGCGCTCCAATGTTTGTAACAATAAGGGCCTAGAAATTGTTTCAAAAGCGCGTTTTAGATCCAAAAACACCGCAAAAATAGTTTCTTTAGCCTCGATTTTTTCTTTCCATTTTGCTAACACCAGATTTAAAGCAGTCTCACAAGAGTGACCCTCTCGATAACCTGATTGCTCTGGGATTAGCAAATCATTACTATTTAAATAATCCATCAGCTGGCCTTTCACAACTAGTTCTAAAATTTGCTCTAATGTGTGCAACATATTAATGGGGCGGAACTTCTCGGCTTTATCCGTCCCATTAATCTTGGGGATAGGAACCACAAGTGATTCCTTCCAAACCTGAGGCACGTGCCCTGTTTGCAGTGATTCATTGATAAGGTCCAGCAGATCGTGTCCAATGACATGGAAGCAATCTTGTATTACTTTTGCGTTGACATTGTCGATACCAGCCGATCTCTCAAGAGAAAAACAAATATCTTTCAACTGTGCAATAGTAATAGGATGAAAACCAGAAAAATTACAGTTATTATGGACCGGCTGTATTATTTCGAGAGGTTCGTTGACCAAATCAATACTCTGATTGATCGATTGAACACTATCAACGAAATAACTGTTGAATTTACTTGCAATCACTCGCGTCGAATGTTCTTCTAAGCCATTAAAAGTTATGGTTTGCGGGCAACTATCTTTACTTTTTATTAATGATTTTAAAATTTTCCATAACTCTTTGCTATTATTTTGGTGTTGATCAATCTTCCGTTGTATATATTCACATCGTGCCTTTTTCAAGGTGCGTGAGTATATATTCCGCGCAGCGGTGTACCTATTCCAATCATTGCTATCATTACTTCTGCAAAATTTTTTGTACTTTTTATCTCTTTTACGTTTTAAACGCAAAAGTTCTAAAGAGTACCAGCTGTTCGAATTATGCAATTCAACACACTTTTCGAAAACTAGGCTATTGGTACACTCTTTTAGCGTGTTAGTTAGAACAGCTGCTTTATTGTCGAAATTCCCTGTTATTGGCTGAAAATTCAGGCTTCTCGAAACAAGCTGAGACATTGCTTGCTTCGAGTATCTATTCCAACACTTAATTTTTACTACATTATCACGGTTTTGATCATTCTCAAGTACAACACAAATTGTCTCATGATCTGTGATTTTATAATCGGCCACAGTGAAAGAATGAACATTATCAAAATTCGAAAACACGTGATCAATTAATGTACGAGAGTGTCTGGAAATTCTTGTAACTTGAAAAACCGTTTGTTGTAAATTGAAAAAATCTGCTAATTGCCTCAATTAGTTCGAATTTGGTATATTAAGCCAATCGATATTAAAATCGCCAGCAATAACATTTAATTTACTCAAGTCAATAAAATTATTCCACCACTTTTCTAAAGTTTCTAAAAAACGCTGGTTACTTGTACTGGGGGAGTGGTACACAATTCCAAAATTTCCTACCGTCATGCCTCTTTCAACTGATATTCCTAGGAACCAATTATTTTCAAAAGATTCGTTTAATCGAATATTGAATTTGATTGATTCCTTGGCGTAAATAGCAACCCCACCAGTATGTCTGGAATGTGAAAGGCAAAAAGCAACTTTGTAACCCGGAATACTATACTGATCAAATGCATCAGCTTCCACTATATGAGTTTCCGCTAGCAATACTAACATTGGACGTGTTGTTTCCACAAGATGCCGTAAAGCAACATAATTTGTAGATAAACCAGCAATATTCAAATAAATCATTTCTAATTTCCTTTCACATTGCGTTTTCTTCAGCTGCTATTTACTTAACAACATGTTGCTCTTTCTTTTCTCAAACAGTCTCCGAAATACTGGACACTGTGTACTATATGCTGGATGTTTAGCGTCCAAATTTAAATTGAAGTATTTATTAGATTTTAAACAATTTACGCAGTTAAAATCAGTTGATGAGCATTCCGATGTCTTGTGCTGTGCACTACACTTAGAGCATGTTTCGGAATTAACACACTCTGTGCTTTTATGGCCAAATTCTCCACATTTGAAGCAACGTAGAACATTAATGGCCTCTTGAACAGAACACCTATCCCACCCAATGCTTACTTTACCAGCAGACATCAGGCGGTCGAACGTGTCCCTATCAACTTCAACAATTGAATTATATTTATTGTATTTGAAGCGTGAACTTTCAAATTGCGCAATAACTTTGACTTCATTGATTCCGATGCCATCATTTTGACTTTTCAATAAGTCAATAAAGACTTCGGGGGAATATTGATCACTCATTCCCACAATTTTCAATTTTGGCTTAGCGTTTGTAGGAATAACAGCATTGTACCTTTCATCTAAATTGCTTTCAATGTTTTTTTTTACGTCTTCAATATTATCCCCTATTGCACACTCAGCAATTATCGAGCCAGCTTTCCCGTTCCTAAAGTTTCTAATTTTGTGTACTTTCGGATCCAAATTTTCTTTCAAAAAAATTCTAGTGTCTTCACTAGATTGAGAAGACTCGACTGGTTTAATCACAATGACCGGCCGAGTCTTACGGCTTTCAGCGCGCTTTAATTTATTTACCGTATTCCCAATCGATCCCGCTAAAACATTCGCGTATGTCGGAGATTTTTGAGAAAGAACCTCGTTATCGTGCATAATCGCGTCTTCAATCGGTTCATCATATTTATTCGAAATAATTTTTTTTTATTGGGAATAGAGTCCAGTTCAGAGTGAACCGTTCTCTCAGTTCTAGATCTCTTTCTATTCATTGGCACACTTTTCTCTCGATTAACATTTTCGATTACTTCTGTTTTGAAATCCTCAAGCTTTTTGGCAACATTGGCTTCAATGCATGCCATGCTCACACGAAGAGAATTGCTGATCGATTTCAAAATAGTATCGATACCGTTAGCAACCGCGATGTTTATCTTAGTTTCGATTCCGCTTTGAGTATTTGTAAGCGACTCAGAGATAGATAACAAAGTACCCATCATCTTTGTCATCTCACCACTCAAAACATCATCTATCCCGCCATTATCTTGGGCCGATAAACATGCAGCACATTTAAAAACAATATTCTCATTATCGTTAACGACTTTCGCCGCTATTTTAGTGAGCGGTGTGCAAACTCGATGAAATCGAGACTCGCACTTACCCACGCAAACAACGGGATCATCGCTAACACGAACTATATTACCACATTTTGCACAGTCCATATCAAACGCACAAACACCCGCGGCTGGTCAGACGTTTTTTCGGTTGCTTGTGGACTGGTCTTTGACTGCCTATAGTTTCAAAGTTTGTGTTTTGTCAGTGTGTCTTTTAAAGACTGCCTGAAAGTTATTTCCCATCAGTCTTTCTCAAGACTACCTACTTTTGATTTTAACATTTGTTTTAACTTTTTTCGTATCACCTGAAATGGCTGGACGAAAAAAGAAACCTCGCATCGCTGCGGGGAGGAAAAGAGAGGCATCTCTTTCTGACACATCGAGTGTCTGTAGTGACAATCCTTTTGATATTTTGCCTGAGCAAGAAGCTGGTGAAATGGAAGTTACCAATAATGAAACTATACAAAATATAAAACCTTTAAAAAAGGAGAAAGTTCCACCTATTGTGGTAACTATTTCTTCTGAATTTAATATATTCAAAAAGGAACTTTCAACGTTTGTTTCTGACGTTAAAGTTACCTATCAAATTGGCCGTAGAGGTGAATGCCGCTTATTAGCCGACTCAGTAAAGGGTCGTGATCGTCTTGTTCAGTATTTAACTGACAAGATGTACAAATTTTTTACATATGACACCAAGAACGCCAAGCCGTTCAAAGTTGTCTTGAAAGGTCTCACCAACGATCAAACCGTTGATGAGATCAAACTTACTTTAACAGAATTACTTGGCATAGCCCCTACCCAAGTAATTCTAATGAAACAAAAATCACGAGGCGAAAACAGTCAGAGAACTGGAATTTCCCTTGTTAATTATTTAATTCATTTTAACCGCAATGAGGTTAACAACTTAAAATTTTTTAAAAAGGCACATGCTTTGTATAATGTGCGTGTAAAGTGGGAAACTTATAGGAAGTATGGCGGAGGTGAAAAGCATATCACCCAATGCCGTACTTGCCGACGTTATGGCCATGGTTCCAAATTCTGTAACATGGACCAAAAATGTCTTAATTGTGGAGACTCTTCTCACAAAAAGGACACATGTCCTGTGAAAGAGAGTAAAAATTTTCGCTGTGCGAATTGTAACGGCAACCATATGTCAAATTTTTATCAATGCCCAGTCCGTTTAGCTATTGTTAAGGCAAGGCAAGGTAAACAAAATTCAATTTCTCAATTAAAACCAACTTCAAAACAAAATTCTCCAAGCGTACCAGTGACGCATAGTTTACCTACTCCTTTGCATACCCGTTTAACTTATGCACATTATACCGCCTAGTGTTGGTAGTTCGAAAATGACCGTTAATATGGGTAAGCAAAACACGCTAGAAAATAATTGTACACCTATTACTCCAGCTAATATTGCTGCCGAAAATATTTTTTCTAATGTCAACTGCCTGGGGCCTATTATGGCAGGTAAACTTTCTTTTTTGCAACAGGCAATGTTCGATCTTATGAACGCCATGTTGCAGGCAAAATCAATGTTTGAAGCCATTCAAATAGGCACAAATTTTACTATTAAAATTGTTTCTAATTTAAAATTTAGCAATGATTTTAAATAAAACAATTAAAATATTAAATTGGAATGCTCGCTCATTGAAGGCCAATGAGAATGAGCTTTTTAATTTTTTAACAGTGAATAATGTGCATATTGCAATTATTACTGAAACATTTTTGAAACCTAACATAAAATTAAAATATGATCCCAGTTACGTGGTTCATAGATATGATAGGATTCAGGGTTCCGGCGGTGGAGTTGCAATTGTTATTCATCGCCGAATCAAACATCGTGCTCTTCCCCATCTTGAGACGAAAGTTATTGAAACTTTGGGAATTGAAGTTCAAACTGAACTTGGGATTTTATTTATTGCCGCAGCATATTTACCATTTCAATGCACACGCGAGCTCAAAATTATTTTAAAGGTGATTTACAAAAACTCACCAGAAATCGTTCGAAATTTTTCATAATCGGCGATTTTAACGCTAAACATCGTTCATGGAATAATTCTCAAAGTAATTCCAATGGCAAAATTTTATTCAATGATTGTTCTTCAGGATACTATTCTATTTTGTCTCCGAATAGTCCTACATGCTTTTCTTCTGTAAGAAACCCTTCAACAATTGATTTGGTGCTGACAGATCAAAGTCATGTATGTAGTGATTTGATCACACATGCTGACTTTGATTCTGACCATCTTCCAATAACTTTTTCTTTATCACATGAATCAGTTTTAAACCCTATGAGCTCTGTTTTTAATTATAACAAAGCTAATTGGGAAAGATACAAAAATTATATTGAGAGAAATTTCAATAATGAGCTTGATTTGCAAAACGAAGTGAATATTGATTCCGCTTTGGAAGCATTAAAATGTGCAATTGTTGATGCCAGGAATTATTCTGTTCCAAAGGCTCAAGTGAAATTTGATTCACCAATAATTGACGAAAATCTTCAACTTCTAATTCGTTTGAAAAATGTCCGCAGACGTCAATATCAACGTTGTCGTGACCCTGTTTTTAAAACTATTTATAAAGATTTACAGAAAGAGATTAAACATAGATTTACTCTTCTGAGAAATCAAAATTTTGAGACTAAAGTT
This sequence comes from Wyeomyia smithii, assembly GCF_029784165.1. Taxonomy (NCBI): domain Eukaryota; kingdom Metazoa; phylum Arthropoda; class Insecta; order Diptera; family Culicidae; genus Wyeomyia; species Wyeomyia smithii. Next base: position 166,699,794 of record NC_073694.1, read on the forward strand.
GAAAAATTGAAACCATATTCAAAACCATTTTTGAAACTGTCGAAGATTCTTAAGAAACCTTCAAAGCCTATTCCAGTTTTAAAAGATGGTGAACGTTTTCTTGTATCCAATGAACAAAAGGCTCAAAGACTTGCTCAGCAGTTTGAGAGTGTTCATAACTCAAATTTGAATTTTGTGAGTCCAATTGAAAATGAAGTCACACGTCAATTTGATTTAATTTCTTCCCAGAATTTTTTACCTGCAGAAATAATTGAAACTAACTTGAATGAGATTAAATCAATTATTAAAAATTTCAAAAATATGAAAGCACCTGGTGACGATGGAATCTTTAATATACTAATCAAACATCTCCCTGAGAGCACAATGGATTTTTTAGTGAAAATTTTCAATTGCTGCTTCAAAATTGCATATTTTCCCAAATTATGGAAAAATGCAAAAATTACTCCCATTTTAAAACCGGAGAAGAACCCAGCTGAAGTTTCAAGTTATCGACCAATCAGTTTGCTTTCTTCAATAAGTAAACTGTTTGAGAGAGTTATTCTTAACAGAATGATGTCACACATCAACGAAAATTCAATTTTTGCAAATGAACAGTTTGAATTTCGCCATGGGCATTCCACAACTCATCAATTGCTGAGAGTTACTAATATGATACGAGCTAACAAATCTGAAGGTTATTCCACTGGAGCTGCTCTTTTAGACATAGAAAAAGCATTCGACAGTGTTTGGCATAAAGGTTTGATTGCGAAATTGCAAACTTTTAATTTTCCAATTTTCCTATTCAAAATTTTAAAAAATTATCTTACTGATCGAACTCTGCAGGTTGTCTATCAGAATTCAAAATCTGATAGATTTCCTGTCAGAGCAGGTGTGCCTCAAGGTTCAGTCTTGGGTCCAGTCCTGTACAACATATTCACTTCAGATCTTCCTGATTTGCCTCCAGGATGCACAAAGTCATTGTTCTGCGATGACACAAGCATTTCCGTAAAAGGAAAAAGTCTTCGTGTCATATGCAGTCGATTGCAGAAAAGTTTAGATATTTTTTCTTCCTACTTGCAAAAGTGGAAAATCTCTCCCAATGCTTCTAAAACTCAAATGATAATTTTTCCGCATAAGCCTAGGGCTTCTTTTCTCAAGCCAAACAATAATCACGTTGTCAAGATGAATGGGGTTATTTTAAGTTGGTCCGACAAGGTTAAGTACTTGGGACTAATTTATGATAAAAAACTTATTTTCAAAGAGCACATTAAGAGTATACAAGCCAAGTGCATCAGATATACGAGATGTTTATATCCTCTCATTAACAGGAATTCTAAACTTTGTTTAAAGAACAAACTTTTGATTTACAAACAAATTTTTAGACCAGCAATGCTTTATGCTGTACCGATCTGGTCAAGTTGCTGTTCAACAAGGAAGAAAACGCTCCAAAGGATTCAGAATGAAATTCTGAAAATGATTTTGAAGCGTCCTCCTTGGTTTGGTACACTCGAATTACATAGACTTACTGGTGTTGAACCATTAGAAGCTATGTCAAATAAAATTATTAACAATTTTCGACAAAAAACGTTGCAATCCTCAATTGCTACGATAAGCTCTCTTTATAGCCAATAAGTTAGCAATTAAGTTAGTTGTAAGTTTACTTCCCCTTTTCTGACAAGTAGGTTTAAATCCCTACGAATGATAAGTCCTAATTGCGAAAGCAAACAAATCCTAACAATTAAAATTACAAATTTCTAACAGTGTTGAGAAGTCACCATTTGTGATTGGACACACATACTCATTATTTACTAATATTTATCATAAATACTTAAGCTACTAACAAATCCCCCCTTAAAAAAAAAAAAAAAAAAAAAAAAAAAACCGCCGGCTGGACTCGTCCAGCAGCAACGGCGAAGGCAAAAGGCAGCGAACAATGGAAAAATATAACAATAAATATTTCACCCAGCAGCCGTAGCGTCTATGTGATATAGACGCGATGGTCGGCGCTGACACAAATTAAATCAATAAAAGAACGAATAAATCGAAAGCATGCAAAGACACTTCTACTTATCCGTTTAGGTATCCAATTTGGCCGTCGGATCACTAGTACTAGATCACCTGAAGCACTTGATTTCACACAAAGAAAAAACTTTTTAATTGAGACACTAGCGGTACACAAGCTACCATGTTCACCGTATCACCACCGGGATTTTGTTGCCTTAATGAGTGCTCTATCGTTCCGGCTCGACAGAATGTCCACAAGAAAACGTTTTTGTACATCCGTGTTACGAAACTGAGACAATCTGTGAGAACTGAAAATAAAGGCGGGTCCAGAATGAATGAGATATATTTTTCGTACATGAGTATTACGACATACAAAATAAAATTTTTCGATCGTTGTAGAATGGTATAATTAAAAATAATTTTGCCACACCTATTTTTCCAGTTATATCATTCCACAACGTTCGAAAAATTTATTATGTCAGAGCGGATATCGCACGCTATCTGACCATGAAGCATTTATCCAATAATTGAAAAAATTGCAATTGCACCAATCGGACTTTTTTAAGGCTACTAAATGTATTTGGTAGAGCATAATGAATGGTTAATAATAAACTGCAACTGAGGTTTGATGCTGCTGCAAATACACAGCAGTGCGATGTTTATTACGATTTGTTGATACTGTGCTTAACAAGCGGTATATACGAGAATGTAAGACTTTAATCAGTATTATAGTAAACCCAAAAACAATTATATTTTTTATAGTTCACGTACCAATCGAATTTCTCCCACAGACTTTGTTATACGTTTTGTTTTACACTATTATTTAAAAAGGTGTAAAAATAGGTGAACTCCTAAAAAAATTTACGCATTAACTGGGCAGCGCAGCGTAGGTGTTAAAATGAAAGAATTCAAAAAAAGAGACGGACTGTGCTGCACGCTCTTTGTGGGTATCAGCAATGAGCAGGTCGATCCGCTTTCTTGCAGAAACGATTTTTTTGACGTGGGACTACGTCTTTGTTTACTATACTGGGATGCATTCTGTAAAATTGGAAAGGAAACTGGCAAATGTTGCGTCAGATTTCAAACGTTAATAACAGCATAACCACATGATAGATAACAATAACCAATATGTTGTTGGATACATAAAATGTATATCAATTTTGTAATATGCTGGTTATCACTCTAATTTCATTGCTAAGCGGTAAAGTTGATAAAAAGTTTCAATAACAAATTTACGCGAATAATGAACCAATTACATGCGAGCATTCCTAGCACAGACGACGTGAATGGACACCATCCGTTCCCTGTGCTATTCTCTGTTTTAATAATAAAAATTTTCCAAAAAGTTTGAAACAATCCCCATTCTTGAACAATTTCTAAACCTGTTTCCAGAATCTAATAAAAACTGATGTCCCGAAAGAAAACAGGCAAGCAACAGTATCAGTGGAGTAAAGAACCTCAGGTCTCTCGTCGTCTATGATTGCAGCGGTACTCTTCTATTCGTACATTTCTATACGTGTGCAATCGAGGAAAAACTGCAATGCTGCTGGTGATGGTGATTGAAAGTTTATCTCATAAATATGATTACCATAAATAACTCAACAAGAGTTGTAAATTTTTGCAACGGATATTTATTAAATTTTATCTTCGATATTCACTAAACAATCGTGACCGGATAGTATCGAAAGAGTAAATTCCTAAATATATACATTTATAGAAGAGTAAGAGCCTGCGAATGCTTGTGAATTTTTTGTTTAGTTACTAAGATTCATTCAGAATCTCTTTTTACATTTCAAAATTGTTAGATGATATATTATTATTCTAAGCTTTACCATAATAAAAGTATATTAGCTGTCTTCGAAATACAGCGAATGTAGTTGTAGGCAAATGAAAAAAATTGCAAAGCTTAAAACAGAATGTAATTGTAGATTGCTACGATTTTTTGTTGGAACTTGTTAATAATTTTGTTCAAAATATCTTCTTATGTTTGCCAATTAATGAACCTTTGTAAGGGTTTCCATATTATTTTGAAAATATGGAACATAGATTTGATTTAATCAGAGTTAAATAAGACAAAACCATTCGTTATGATAACGTAAGTATTATTGGATTTGGTTTTTGAGGATATAGAGTTAATTCTGACTTTGACTTATTACGAGAAATTCTTGGTGCTTCTTCAACAAGCACGATATGCTTGTGCCTTGTCAAATACATGTTGTTTGCAAAAAAAATACTACAGGCATAATATCGTCAGATATAAACGATATTCTTTCGAGTGTAATTGAATATATTTTAAAAATTGATTTCCAGGGGAGGCTGAAAATAAAAATACGTACAGTCGCTAAGCAAACACATTGACTCTGGCTGCAGACTCTGTATATTTTGTAACAAAAATCCCCTAATTACAGTGTTTAATCCCACGTCACCAATTCATACAACCCTAGGGTTGTATACCTTGTAGTATTTTAAATCAAGCAATAAACTTTTTAATCGCTTGTTTTCTGCAGGGTCATTTAATGAATCGACTTTACGTCGCTTTTAAATCAATTTCCCATATATTGATTATTCGATTCAAACGTCGAACGTTGTGCGCGAAGTACATTTATTTTTCGTCTAATTTATATCTGTCAACAAATATATTATTGAGATGGCCTCGAAGACAAGCGGAAAAGCAGCCAAGATAGACCACATAGTCGACTACTTCATCATGGACAAGTATAGCGACTGGAAAGGGGACCAATTTAACCTAAAATGAGCAACAATAAATAACTAACGATGGGCGTACAGCGGTTACCAAAACCCTTTGCTCGTGGGGGCCGGTCTCCGCAGAAACGGAGGCGTATGCAGCGAAAGTCGGAGGAGGAAAGGCTACCACACCTATCTCCATATCGGATATAACGGTCGACGGTCCCATGCTAGCCAAGGCCGTCGAAAAATGCATGGGCATCTGCGAAACCGACTGCAATTATAGAGGTGTAGACAGACTTCCTATCGTTCGTAGTGGTCTGCTCTGCGGAACTGGTCTCTAAGAGAATGAGGAAGTCTCCGGGGAAAACACAAAGAAGCGATTGGTTGTGCTACTCCCGAAAGCAAACCAACTGGTCCATCGAAAAACCGACTGAAGTGATGACTGCGGGGAACCCTTGGGTTACCGTGGCAGCTAGGAAGGGTCAAGAAGGTTCAGCGCACCTAGATTGTGAAGCGGCAGAACGATCAAGGAAGGTCAGAAAGATACGAAGCACGAAAGACACTCTCACGCTCAAGACGGATCAAAGTACTCAGAAGTCTCGAAAGAAATGAGTGGCAAAACCAAGCCGAGAATTAAGAAACTACCTACAAGACGATAACTGAGCAGGTTCTAGGGAAAGAGGGGCACGTTCGGACACTCACCTAAGAGTTAACTTTTTAGCTCAAAAACCTGGACGAAATTACCGAGGGGTGCGACGTTGCACAAGCCCTCGAGAAGAAGTGTCGGGTATAGTAATCACTGAGTCAATCTTTGATTTTTGAAAGGGCCCAGCGGGGACCCAGGTGACCAATTTTCGATGAAAGACAGCCAAACTTAAGTTTGCCTATTGGTCATACGGAACGTTTGCTTCAGGTGCTTTGAGGGAAGCCATTGGTCTTGAGTCTGTAAGGGATTCGACAGGAGCCAATTTTGCAGGTGTTGCGGTACTGCAGGCCACGAAGCGTAAGACTACAGGGAGCCTCCCAAGTACCGAGCATGTTCCGGAAAACGGGACGCCAGGCACTTTATTGGCGGCCCTAGGTGCCCAGCCGGTAAACCGCCTACTAACGGGCGTAAGGATGACACAACTGAACCTGAACCACTGCTACGTGGCCCAGCAACTGCTATACCAACTTTTTTTTACTTGATTGTTCCGTGTCTGTCGGTCTGGCATAACAAAGGGATGCAATGGAAATTTTACACTGCCGACGGTCACCTGCCTTAGCTTTTAGTTGGCGCCAGGAGAGGTTCTCATCGAAAGTCTGGATGTCACTGGCCAGGCTACTCTGCATGAGCCTCTGGGTCTACCTCTTCGACGTTGTCTTTGCGGGCTCCAATACTCAATGTGTGCCCGATCCAATCACTGTTGCTGTCGGTCGTTGATGGCATCGATGATGGAGCTCCGCATTGGATATCCAATTGTGAGGCCACTAGGCACGAATGATGTACCACAGGCAACGGGTTAAAAGAAACTGTCTCCGTCTGCACGCACCATGTTTCGCAGGCGTACAGAAGTGCGCATTACACGTTCGAGTTGAAGATTTAGATTTTCGAATTTAGAGTGATCTGAATAGAGGGCCAAATGTTCCGTAAACCTGCAAAGGCACCACGAGCTTTCCTTAACCGTGTGGCTGTATCGGTCTTGGTTCCACAATTTGGCGTAGTCTGGCTACCAAGATACTAAAAAGTTTCTACCTCTTCAACCTCTTCTCACGCTACCGTAAAACTGGAGATTGACAATATTTATCCCAATTGGCTTGGTCTTTGCGACATTGATTTTTGAACCTGCTGTCATGGAGCTTTCGCAGAGCTTGCTCTGCATATCGTTTCGGCGATGGGCAAGCAAGGCATATCGTCTGCTAGGTCAAGGTAATGGGTGCTCCATTTTAAGAGGATTCCTGGGCAATCCTCGGTTTGATCTATTGTCAAACAGATTTAGCCAAAATTTCATTCATGACTATGAGAAATAGTAGCGGTGATAGTATGCATCCTTGTCTCATGCCAGCTGTAACCGGTCAGACAAAACACCGTCGTGCGAAACCTTGCACGAGAACGCTTCGTACTGTGTTTCGATGAGATGGACTAGCTTATCTGGAACTCTTCTACGCCTAAGAGCGCTCCAGGTGTTTTCGTGGTTGAGACGGTCAAACGCTTTTTCGAAGTCAACGGACACCAGCAGAAGAGAGTCCTGGAATTCGTTGGCCTGCTCCATGATGATATGGAGCGTAGCGATATGGTCCACACCAAAACGGCCAACACGGAACCTGGCTTGCTGCCGGCGGAAAGTAGCGTCTATTTTCTCCAGGATCCGGTTGAGGATAACCCTGCAGAGTACTTTGACGATTCAGAGCAACGTGATGCCATGCCAATTATCACATTCTGTAAGGTTACCTTTCTTATTCTTAGGTTCTTTTACCAGGATGCCTTGCACCCAGTCAGTCGGGAATATCGCGGTTTCCCATATGTTGTTAAATAACTCATGGATTATCTGCGCTCTATCGGATTTCATGCTTCTAAATGCCGCTTCAATTCCAGCTAGTGTTGGCGCCTCGGGGTTGACGCGGTTGATGCGCCGAGCTGAGGGTGGCACGCTCTACTGGTTTTCCTGGATTATCACATTTGAAACTAGGAGGAATTGTTTAAAGTGGCCAGCGCTTAAGCTGATCCGTTTGATCAGTAAGTAACTGACCAGCTTCGTCTTTCAACGGCATCTTGGCATTCGTCCTTGCACCACTAAGGCAGCGAGAGATGTAGAACAGGTGGATATCTCCATTGGCGGCTCCATTACAGAAAATCGAACTAATTAGCCTATTTTTGAATCGATGAATAGGTTCATTAAATAAAAATAAGTCTTCAACTAGTGAAAAGGCACGCATGCACGCGACGATTTACAGCCTTTTCTAGTTCATTATATCGTCTTCACAGCTCTTGTTCGTAAACGCTCAATGTTGGCTTTTGCCTCTCTCCGCTCGTCAATCATCCTTCATGTTTCGTCCAATATCTATTCCTTTCGTCCATGGCGCAACTTGCCAATGGTTTAATCACCTGTCATGATGAAGGCATTCTTAATGTTCATCCACTGTCTTCGACGTTTTCACCAGAGATTGTTCCGAGGCTCGGGCTTGCAGTTAGTAAACGAAAGCTTTTTTCACCTCGGGATTCTCCAGCCGACGGACGTCATAACGACACCCGACTTTCTCTTCTCGTCGCCGGACATGTGCGATGCGCAGACATATCTCGGCGATGACAAATTAGTGGTCAGATGCGATGTCGGCACTGCGTTTGTTCCGGACATCAACAAAGCTCATTCTCTACATTCGGCTGATGCAGATGTGGTCTATTTGGTTTTCTGTTGGCCATCGCGGGAAACCTAGGTGACCTTATGTGCTGGTTTATGGGGAAAGAGCGATCCACCGATCACCATATTATTGTGGCCACTAAACTCTACAAACAGCTCGTCATTTTCGCTTATCTCTCCTAGCTCGTGGCATCCCATGACGCGCTCGAGATCGGTGTAGTTGAAGCCGATTTTCGCGTTGAAGTCGCCCACACGGATTTGGATGTCACCTTCTGCGACTCTCACTACCACGCTGTTCAGCTGACTGTAAAAACTCTCCTGCAAGTCGACAGCATCTATTGTCGCGTAACACTGGATTATAGTGAGGTTTCTAACCAGAGTTCTAAATCTGGCAACGATTATTCTCTCGTTTGTCGGCTCCCATCTTATTAAGGTTGCGTGTGCCTCCGTCCTTAGTAGAAGCCCTACTCCCCGTTCACGGTTCGCATTTTCATATCGTATGCCAAAGTATAATAACACTTGCCCAGATAGCGTTTTGTGTTCACCACTTTTCGGCCACCGGACTTCGCTCAGGCCCAGAATATTGAGCTTTCGGCGGCTAACTTCTCTAGCTAGTTGAACAAGCTTGCCCTGCTGGGCAAGGATCAAGACGTTCATTACCCGATTCGTGTCCGTGTTTTCATGCTTAAGGTCGTTGCCAAAAATGCAAATCGATATCTTTCTTCATTTTTTGTATCTTTTTGTTGTTTCGGGTACAGTAGGACGCTCAGTTTTCACACACCCTAGCTTTGCTACCCAAGCACGAGATTTGAGTATTACCGGGTATGGCCGGCTAAGTCATCATTCGACATAGGTCAGAGGAGGCGCTAGGTGAGGACTTGGGTTGGCCAGAGCAGTGTTGGGTGCTCCTTCCGAGTTGCCTTTCCCATTCCATACCCCTGGCAAGCAGCCTCTGAATCGATGCCGGACATCGCTACCGTTTCAGACCCCTACCGTGTCCCTCGCGGAAACGGTAATTGGGTCGCGGTTAGGTCCAGTACGACATCCAGACGGACAACAAGCAGGTTACCGATTCAGGAGGTGTCAACCTCAAACAAAAGATATGCGTCTACCAAGCTGAACAGAGTGTTATACTGCAGCTCCTATGCTCCGCCATGTTGGTCTAATGAATGATACATTCAGATGGTCGACCTCATAACCATGGAGTTAAGGAGCCTAACGCTGTTGGTGTTGGCGGGTGACTTCAACTCTGGGCTGTTTAGGGGTGAAGTCGCTGTACGAATCAGAGGTATTAGATCTTGTTGGAAGCTCTGGCAAAGGTTGGGACCAGAAGTACAGTCAGCAGAAACAGTGCGGAGTCAATCATCGACGTTGACGCACTTAGCTCCATCCGAGTGCTGATCAATTAGTTGACACAGTATCGCGGTCGTGCGCTGCCACCATACCTAGAACTCGCCAACCAAGGAATGGATAGCCACCGGTTTACTAGTGGGCTGACGCGATAACGGACTTCCGTAGTACGTGCCTCCGTGCAAGACCACGGTTGGTCCGCCAGCCTGCCGAACATCCAATCTGTGAGCGACGCCAACTCATTAAAAGTGAACAAGGCACCGGGACTGCATGGAACCCCGATCCTGGCAGCCCCGGGCTGTTCTGGGCTGTTCCCGGAAAGGTAGAAGCGGCCGAGATTGATCCTATTGCTTAAGGCTGGAAAACCGCCAGAAGCCCCATCAGCATATAGTCCTATCTATATGCGGGCAAGGTGCTTGGAAGCATTACTCTCAACAGGTGAAGTAGAGCTTCAGCAGGTATATTCTGGATGCTATTCCTTCCGTCACCAAGATGGCTCAGGTAGCACTCTAGCTGGAAAAAAATGTATACTAGTGCGCAATCATCACGCTCGACGTAAAGAATGCGCCTGCTGGGACTCCATAGTGCTTGCGCTCAGAAACATCTATTTACCGGTATCGCTGTACAAGATTCTGAAAACTACGTCCTGAATTGAGTACTAGTTTAGAACACGGAGGAGGGTCAGAAGTACATCTCAATCACCGCAGGAGTATCGCACCGGCGAGATGATCCTCGAACTCCGCAAAGAGGCAAGAGGCAAAGAGCAAGGGCAGTGCCTATAAAAAAGCGGCCAAGAAGTGCTAGGCGAGGAGGTTCAAATCCGAGCCCTTACTCCTGAAGTAACTCTCCAGCTTAAAAACCTGGACGAGATCACCGAAGGGTGCGACATAGCACAAGCCTTCGAGCGAGAGTGTGGAGTGGTAGTGACCGCGGAGGCAGTTCGTCTCCGCAGAGGTCCGGCAGGCACCCAGGTTGCTACCATAAAGCTTCCACTAGCGGAGGGTAACAAGGCCCTGAAGAAGGCCACGTTGAAGGTGGGTTGGTCGGTTTGTCCTCTGGGCACCTTCCAACAGCCTGACGTTTGCTTCAGATGCTTTGAGCGGTCGCATAAATCCTGGTCGTGCAAAGGGCCCGACAGGTCCAATTTATGCCGCCGCTGCGGTGGCGCAGGCCATAAAGCACGGGACTGCGGTGCACCTCCCAAGTGTCTGGTATGCACCGGTAAACGGGACGCCAAACACGCCATGGGAGGACCCAAGTGTTCGGCTGCACGGCCGGCTTCTAAGCCGCAGGCTTGAGGGTGATACAATTAAGCCTGAACCACTGCTATGCAGCGCAGCAGTTGCTACACCAAGCAGCTGCTGATTCGTTGTCGGACGTGGCCATCGTTTCGGACCCTTACCGCATCCCAACCGGAAACGGTAACTGGGTATCGGCCAAGTCTGGAAAGACGGCCATTTACACGACAGGCAGGTCCCCGGTTCAGGAAATTGTGGCGACCTCCGGAGAGGGGTACGTGATAGCCAAAGTGAACGGAGTATTCTACTGCAGTTGCTTTTTGCGTTTTTGGGCAGGCAATTAGATGGAAGCACGAAGGGGGTGAACCACTCCCGGGTGTGAACCATCTAAATTTGATGTTGTCATGGGCGTGCGACGCCACGATGCCTAGGTCTCGTCCGCCTAGAGAGGGTAGACCACCGACATACTGGTGGAACGAAACGATAGCAGGCCTACGCAGTGCATGCCTCCGTGCAAGACGGAGGATGCAACTCGCGCGTTCCGACGAGCAAAGAGCGGAACACGGTGCCGCATTCAGATCCGCTAAGGCAACGCTTAAGAACGCAATCAGAGCTAGTAAACGATCCTGTTTCGAACGACTATGTGCCAGTGCAAATTCGAACCCGTGGGGTAACGCCTACAAGATCGTTATGACCAAGACTAGAGGTGCGCTAGCTCCGGCTGAGCAATCACCACCGATGCTAGAAACGATCATTCAGGGCCTCTTCCCAAGCCACGAACCAAGTTCCTGGCCTCCGGCTGACGAGTCACCACCAACCGTGAGTGACGGCAGCCGTGCAGAGGCAGACGACGCGGTAAGGGTGACAGAAGATGATTTAATCGAGATCGCAAACTCCCTGAAGGTAGGCAAGGTACCGGGACCAGACAGAATCCCGAACTTGGCCATCAAGACGGCCATCAAACAAGCCCCGGGTTGTTCAAGGCGGTCATGCAGAAATGCCTTGACGACTGCCTCTTAACGTGTGGAAGCGCTAGAGGATGGTGCTATTGCCGAAGGTTGGGAAACCACCAGGTGACCCATCGGCATACAGACAAATCTGCCTGCTGGACACGGCAGGCAAGGTGCTTGAGAGGGTAATCCTCAATGGACTGGTGAAATATACAGAAAGTGAGAACGGTCTATCAAGCAACCAGTTCGGTTTTCGAAAAGGTAGGTCCACGGTGGATGCAATTCTCTCCGTCACCAGAACGGCTGAGGTTGCAACCCAACGCAAAAGGAGGGGCATTCGTTACTGCACGATCGTCACGCTCGACGTGAAGAACGCGTTTAACAGTGCCAGCTGGGACTCCATAGCCTTAGCGCTACAGAGCCTCAGAGTGCCGACGCCACTGTACAAGACTCTGGGTAACTACTTTCAGAATCGAGTGCTAGTGTATAACACAAACGAGGGTCAGAAAACCGTACCGCAGGTTTACCGCAAGGTTCCATCCTGGGTCCGGTACTGTGGAATGCCATATATGACGGCGTGTTAAAACTAACACTCCCTCCAGGAGTGGTGATTGTGGGCTTCGCCGACGATATAACTCTTGAGGTCTATGGCGAGTCAATTAGAGAGTTGGAGTTAAAGGCCGCGCTATCCATACGCGTAGTGGCAAACTGGGTGCACTCCAGGAAACTGGAGTTAGCGCACCATAAGACTGAAGTTATTGTTGTAAATAACTGAAAGTCGGAGCAGGAGGCATCGATCAGTGCTGGTACATGCACTATCGCCTCAAAACGCTCCCTGAAGCTTCTGGGGGTTATGATCAACGACAAGCTCACGTTCGGGAGCCACGTCGATTATACCTGCAAGAAAGCTTCCATGGCTGTGGCGGCGCTATCTCGCATGATGGCAAACAGCTCGGGTAGCTCAGGTCCGTAGCAGCAGGCGCAAAGTCCTAGCTAGCGTGACCACGTCCATACTCAGGTATGGAGGACCAGTGTGGTCCAAAGTATTGAGTATCTCGTGCCATCGCGGCAAACTTGAGAGTACGTACAGGCTAATATGCCTAAGGGTCGCGTGCGCATACTGAACAGTGTCGTACGAGGCGGTTTGTGTCTTGGCTGGCATGATGCCCATCAGCATCATCGTTAAAGAGGATGTAGAGTGCTTCAACCAACGCGACACGAGGGGTATACGCAACACCATACGGTCATCTTCAATGGCTAGGTGGCAGCGGGAGTGGTCCAACACTACGAAAGGTAGATGGACACACCGACTCATTCCAGAGTTAGCATGCTGGATTAATAGGCGCCATGGGGAAGTAACCTTCCATCTGACACAGATCCTCTCAGGCCATGGCTGCTTTAGGCAGTACCTGCATAGGTTCGGGTACGCCGAGTCCCCTATGTGCCCCGCTTGTACGGGTGCGGAAGAAAACGCGGAGCATGAGTTCTCCACATGTCCGCGTTTCGAGCGGATAAGGTACGAAATGCTGGCAATAAGTGAGACGGACACCACGCCAGAGAACATCGTGCGTAGGATGTGCGAGAATAGGGAAGTCTGGGATGCGGTCATCAAGGCCGCATCACAGATCGTTAGTATTTTGCAGGGCACCAACCGACAGGAAACCATCGATGTCCCCAGTTAGTTAGCGGTTAACTAACTGGCCTGTATAAGCTGCTCTGCTACCCGTAGAGGTAAGTGCAAAAAGCACGACTGGCCCTCTCCCTGAAGTAACGCATAACGGCGGTCCCGGGGAGACCAAGGGATTTAGCTGTTCAGCTTAAGGTTGCTCAGCATGGGTAAAAGCAGGTGTACCGCAAGTTTCTATCCTTGGTTCGGTGTTGTGATCGTCGGCTTCATAAGATTACAATCGCGGTTGTGAATAACCGAAACCCAGAGCAACAGATGGTGGTCACAGTCGGCGATTGCACCATTATCTCGAAGGGATCTTTAAAACTCTTGCGGGTTATGCTTGACGACAAGCTTACGTTCAAGAGTCACGTCAAGGCTTATGTGCCTGAGTGTTGCGAGTACATGTCGTACAGTGTTATACCACAATAGATCAAACAATGGTCGCAGTGGTTCAGTCTTCTACAAGGGAAAAAAGTCGTACAGTGTCGTATACGACGCAATCTTTCTCTTGGGGTAAATAAACGCACCGACTTATTCCGCGTGAATGTAAAGGAGACCGCTGAGCATGTCTTCTTCGTGTGTCCTCGTTTTGCGCGACGCAACGTGATGGTTTGCGCGAGGAGCGACGTGATGGTAATGAGCGGGCCAGACACTACTCCAGACATCTTAGTTCGGAAAATGTGAGAAAACTCGAACATCTCAAGTGCGGTTTGTGCAGCCAGTTCTCAGATAGTCCTAGAGCTACAACGTGTGTGATGGGGCAACCACCAACGCGCCAGTGGTAGCTAACTGCCAGTCTCCAGCTGGTTAGCTATGAGGTATTGGAATAAAGACCGTCGACCCCGCCATCTTGTAAAAACAGTCTTTCGTACGTTTGTTGTTGCCAGAAGAGCACGCTGAGTCCGAAGCTAAACTCTTACGAAATACACTAGGTCAACATGAATTGTTTCATTTCGCCTGCCAAGCATTAATTAAAATCCGCCCCTCTCAGGACCACAAACACATTTTCGAAGCAAAATTAAATTTCCTTGCCTTGCAACCTATGAAATATTTGACTGCAGCTCTATATTTATTCCAAGTTCCAAGTCTGTGAAATAAAATGGTTTCTCACCGTTTGTTGTTTTCACGGGTAAACTCAGCTGAACAAAAGGACTTCGAATAATTAGATGGCGTCAGTGCATTTTGTTCCATAACCGCTGATAACAAGGTCTTTTATTCGACCGTCCTTTCGTTACCCTGTCGAAATTGAAAATGAAGACGAACCCTGCATTTTTAATACCTGTATAAAACTTTGGAGATAAGCGTGGCCTCGCCAATAATGAAATGTGAAACGACAAGTGAGAATTGAAAATTCTTCCATAGAAGAGCCCTCTGTACGAGAGTTCAATTCTCTAAAGTGTTTCTCATCGCGAAACCTGCAAGCTGTTATTTTCTCGTTTGAAGTTCTCACCATCAAAAAGGGAAAATAAGCTTATATACAGATTTATCAATATTTAATGGAGTTCCGTGGTGCAATTGTGTGAATGATTTTCGATATTAAGCTCAGTTTATAGACTTCTCATTTTGTTACAATGTAATCGACACGAATCACAAATTATTAAGGGGTATTGAACTGAATTATACAATCCATTCTTTTTAATTTTCAACACCGTTTTCGTCTAATATTCGGAAAATTGTCAAGTATTACTTTTTAGAGAATGGAGGAAGGAGAGTTGCAATACTTAGGCTTATTGAATTCCAATTTCCATTCAAAGTACACAGGTCTGTCCCTGATTCGTTATTTTACATGAGTAACTGTAGGCTTATGTTTTATGCATGATTGAGGAAGCTGATAGAATGGTACACTTAAAATATTATTCACGTTATTGTTACTTGAAAGTTCCTACACTTGTTCATTTTCACATAACTAATGTGACAAACATCTACGTGAAAATCATGTATCATGGTTTATCACGTACCATCTACGTGAACTTGACAACGTCAAACAGGAAGTATCGCGTGAATTCTCTGTGCGAAAACATCCAGATATCAAAATGGGGAAGCTGTTGTCTGACTCAGTGTCAGAACATAAAACAGAATTTCTCGATGGCTTGCCGATAAGTAAATTTTCGGGAAATTTCGATGATATCGAGGCTTGAGCTTACAGGTTTCATACAGCTTTAGTTCTTATATGGAGGAGTTACCCGAACACAAACAGCAGCAGCGGACAGTATTGCCAGCACTATTGCCAGCGTGTGTCGTAATATTTATCAGTTTTCATGTCGTTTTATTCATTTTCGAATTGATGAATTTGCATAATCAAGCGATATATTACGTAACATATTTCTATAATTTCTGAAAACCATCTCCTATCTCTCGAAAAATTAGAGAAATAATTCAAAATTATACGTTGCATAAAACGTGATAGCTATCAGATGCTTTTCACTTTCCCAGTAGATAAATTCCACGTAAAACTCACATGAAATGCATATGTCTACTGAATAAAATTCAAATGATAATTCATCTCACTAGGTCATGATGAACTCAAATGACAATCACGTAGAATCTACTTGGAAATGATAGTAGAAAATATTCACGTAATTTTTCCGGTAACTATAACGTGAAAAATATTTTGAGTGTATAACTTCTTACAATCATCTTGCTGTCAAAAAGAGAATTGTGTAATCGATCACACAATTCGTTGAATGTATGGTTGTTGATGGAATTTCGCTTCCCGTAGAAAATTAATTAATGATATAAATAATAAATTAATTCGTCGTGAAT
Source organism: Wyeomyia smithii (assembly GCF_029784165.1). Classification (NCBI taxonomy): domain Eukaryota; kingdom Metazoa; phylum Arthropoda; class Insecta; order Diptera; family Culicidae; genus Wyeomyia; species Wyeomyia smithii. Next base: position 166,715,773 of record NC_073694.1, read on the forward strand.
TTGCTTATTTGTTACACATTTTAAAAATCTACAGCGCGGAAAAATTTCCATCGCCAGATCAACGGCTTTATCGAAGCTCAACTGTAATCCGAACAAAAAAACACCTTTATCTTCCCGAACGAAACGAAACAAAAAAAAAACAAGTCTGTAAAGAACGTGTAACGAATCGTTATTAAATTTGATAATTTGCGCCCTTGAAGAATAAAGGGCCCTTCGCACCACAAGCCACGCTCTCCACTGTGTTGCTGTTGCTTATTTCCCCTTTGTGTGGGGTCCTGCTCGTTGATTGAAACAGTTGGATTTCTCACTCAACCCGTTGCCGATTTTACCCTCGATCTGAGCCTCGGTGGCGGTGCGATCGTGCGAAGACCACCATCATGACCACCATCACTGCTGCCGCCACCGCCACCGATAGAGTCATCATAATCTCTCCGGCTATCTCTCTTCGTTGCTTTACGTGCGAGACTAACCTTTAAGTAATAATTGCTTCCCAGTGTGTCACGCCGTGAAGGGATCGGATCGATGACGAACTTGTTCCGAACTGATGACGAGCGGCACCCAGGCTGGAGCTGCTTGGCAAGAAGTGTCCTGGACGCGGACGACGCCTGGCTGTCAGCTGGCTAATGAACGCCATTGGGGGGTATTTTCATTTTCGATTTCGGCGCTTTAAAGAAAAACAATTCTATTCAAAGTTGGATGGATTACACTGTGTTGTGGTCCACTTAAGCTGGCATGAAATATATGAAAAACCATTACTCAATCCAGTGGGATGTTATAAGGAAGTGAAGTGAATAAATGTTTTGCTTTTGTTGGTGTTATGTACACGTTTCGTTCTCTCATTAGCACTTGTGTAATTTAAATTGAGTTTCCCGATTCAGAAAACCATATGTTCATATCAATTATTTCGGGCTCGAACAACTGAAGGGTGAAATGGTGATGCAACATGAAACTGGAACTATTCCCTTTCACCCCTCACTACCACACTCCTGTGAGAGCTTGTTCGTCTCAATTATTAAGACGCTATGGCCATCCACTTACTATCAATTTAGTTGTTGGCCTTCAGCTTAATCCTACTCACGCCGAGAATTAACCCAATAAAATTACCTTACCTCTCTATCGTTTCTGCCTCATCACGTATACACACACTTGCACGCGGTATCATTATCGAGAATAAAAGTTCCCTTTTTTGCATACGATCGGTTGGCCGGTGTACCGAGCGGGTAAAAAAATATCGATTTACTAATTGGAACTGAATATTTAAATCGAACCTAGCCTGCTGGTAGATGAGTATGTGCACCAGTCTGTGGTGCAGAAAAGGAGAACGGGAAACCCCATCATTACCCATTAGAACGGAGCAAGCCGTGGCACACGACTGACGACGATGTTCGTTCATCGATATCTTGAAGCATTACGTCCTTTCGCCTTAATCCACTCTAGCCCTCGCACTGTGGTCCAGAAATGAAGAAAGGTGATCAAAAGTCATTTTCTCATAAACGTTACTTTTTGAGAGCAATACTGTCTTCGGGAAAGTTTTAGAGTAAAAAAAAGGTCCTTCTTTGGACATTAACAGATCCGTGATTAATCCCCCTACAAGTGAGATAAAAAGAATATTTTCTCTGAAAATCAATATTTTTTATCGCCGTCTTTGGCAAAGTTTTCCAAAATAACATAACAAAAAACTTTGCTGAAGACACTAGGTAGCTATTTCTCAAACTTACTGAGCTATTTGATTATGTTCAATGATGTTTTAAAAAAAAGTTTTTGCCGTTAAAATTCATATTTTATACTACTATACCTCTGATATTCTCACTGAACTATTAAAACAACATCAGACCTTTATTTTTTATATGTTACAGCAGACTTTATTTTATGATAATTAGGTTTTTATCAATTTTTCCTGCCAAAAAATTTACTTTTGACAAGTAATTTTCGATTTTCTGCCGTTTCCCAACAGATCCCACGGCAAGATTACCACCAATTGAATTGTCCATGTGTTCTGCACACACGGCAATTAAAATTTCTTGCAGAAATTTGCAGAAACTTATTAAATCATGGAACAAAACAACTTTAACGTAAGTTCATTTATGTCATGTTGATCAATAGCGGATCTTTGTTGCGAAAAACATAGCAAGCTTTGCATTTCTACGTTTTGATGCATCTTTTGAAGTATAGTCGATGCATGTAAACACGTGGTTTTTGAAAATTCAAATTTCAGCTCAAATATTCCCGAATAGGTGCATCGCTCATATAATTCATCTTTATTTTTTTCTTCATCTAATATTTCATCTTTAGTAGGCAACAATAATATTTAGTTATTGTTTACATGCATTGATAATACTTCAAAAGATGCATCAAAACGTAAAAATGCAAAGCTTGCTATGTTTTTCCCAACAAAGATCCGCTATTGATCAACATGACATAAATGAACTTACGTTAAAGTTGTTTTTTTCCATGATTTTAAAGGTTTCTGCAAATTTCTGCAAGAAATTTTAACTGTCGTGTGTGCAGGACACATGGACAATTCAATTGGTGGTAATCTTGCCGTGGGATCTGTTGGGAAACGGCAGAAAATCAAAAATTACTTGTCAAAAGTAAATTTTTTGGCGGGGATAATTGATAGAAACCTAATTATCATCAAATAAAGTCTGCTGTAACATATAAAAAATAAAGGTCTGATGTTGTTCTAAAAGTCCAGTGAGTAAATATCAGACGAATTATAGTATAAAACATGAATTTCAACGGCAAAAACTTTTTTTTTAAACATCATTGAACATGATCAGATAGCTCAGTAAGATTGAGAAATAGCTACCTAGTGTCTTCAGCAAAGTTTTTTGTTATGTTATTTTGGAAAACTTTGCCAAAGACGGCGATAAAAAATATTGATTTTTAGAGAAAATATTCTTTTTATCTCATTTGTATGGGGATTAATCATTGATCTGTTAATGTCCAAAGAAGGACCTTTTTTTACTCTAAAACTTTCCCGAAGACAGTATTGCTCTAAAATGTAAAGTTTAAGAGGAAATGACTTTTGACCATCTTTTTTCATTTCTGGACCACAGTGCCTCGTCCCCGCTCGCTTGTGCGTTACCTTCATGGGTATGAATAAACAACAAATTAATACCGATATCCCATGTATTCACCCAATATTTTACATATTTAACGAAGCTCTTCGGTTTCTTTGGTGCCTTCGTTTGGAGAGAACCTAATGATTGTTTACTTACTTGAAACCCCAACGCAACACTAAAGAGCGGGAGGGGGGAGCCAGTTCATTGCGCTTTTCGTGCTCGGTTCACTTGGCCTGGCCTGCTCGCAGTGGACTTCACGCGATACTTAACAGTCTCGTGACTGTCGTGTGCACTTTCGGCCTAAAACGTGAGCAGTGAGTTAGTTGACACTGTCACGAAAAGACCAATTTAAATTTAAACTATGCTTGGCTCTTAAAGTTTACTTAAACAATCATTAGCTGGTTCAGTCAAAAGTAGGAGGGTCCTCTTTACCCGTTACTAGCCAGCTGGAAAACAGGCGCTTGCTTTGCATGACGTAACTGCAGGAAAAAAATTTTAGTGTTGTGTATGTTATCGTATGAAATTAGATAATCGCAGCTCGGCATTCCACTATTCAACTTTTTCTGAAAAAAGTAGGTGGTATTCAAGACACGACCGCATGACGTTGGACTACGGTATTCTTATATTCCATTAAAACAAATAATAAAGAGAATTGCAACTCTAGTATTTGCTGCAATTTTTTCTAACAGTGCACTTCTGAATGCTGAGACGTTAAAACATTATAAATAATAATATATACTAAAAGAATGGATATCTTTTATTTAATCGCTGTCATTTCATACATATTCAAATCAAACCTTTGTTCGTAGCTGCACTACCAAGACAATCATTTAATTGAGCGAATTGGTAAAATTTTCCTATCTAAGCAAAAAGCAAACTTACCGAAATTATTTGAAACTGGAGCCCAGAACGATTCAAACGAAAATTTTAAATTTAAAAATTGTTTGACATTAAATCGATAAAACTCATGCTAGGTTAGCTCCAGCCCAGCATATAACTTCATGTATTTAAACAAAAAATACGTTTATTTCAATAACTTAATATAGCAAGAGCTCAATTACACGTTTTTCGGTAGTTGTTATCAAGGTTGTGGCGAGTGACAGGAAAATATCTTAACTTCATCAAGTGGGATTTAGCGCATTTCTAATTGTTTTGTTATTTTTCACGATAGCGACAAATTTGTTTCTTTCTCTGTGTGCGAGAAACATAATCAAAACCGCGCACCGAGAAACAAAAACGAAAATTTAATAAATGCTCATTGAGAAAACTTGCAACAAAAGAACCTGTTTTGATCTTAATGAAATTTCTAGTAAATAAGTGTTGATCATTCATAGGCAGTAATTTTTCCTCGATGAATAAAGACTGGCTAAAGAAGTTAAAATCGCTGCTGTAAAATCAAATTCATAACTGTGTTCGTTAAGACGCTTTAATATTTTTAATGACAATAATAATTTTCGATAAACACCCGCTATAGTTATCCACACACATGCTATAACTATCTATACACATGTTAAAACTATTCATACACACGCTGTAGCTATAGTTTTTTATACACACATGCTAAAGCTATCCATACACACGCTATTTCTCTCCATACATCCGATACAACTATCTATACACACGCATAAGCTATCCAACCATGTGCTATTACTATCCATACATACGCTATAACTAATCATTACACACGCAGCAGCTATCCACACACACGCTATAACTACCCGTACACACGCTGAAGATATACACGCAATAGCCATAATATGCTACACATGCTAATGTCTTACACACGCTATAGCTAGCCATACACACGCAACAGCGCCATCCCTATCATTGCAAATGTCATAGCAATGCAGATGCACATACGCTATTATGCACACTGCACACACACTAAATGGCGGTAGCTTTCCTAGTGGCGGTGCTGGCTCGTGCAGTTTCTGGCTGTTTTCACCCAACAATATCTGAATTGGATTAGGAACCATTCAAATATTACATAACGCGGAATTTGGCAATTTTCAATACCCACCCACCCCCACGTAACGCAATTTTACATGTTTGTCACACGCAATGAAACGCTTCGCTGAATACCCCCCCACCCCTGAGCGCGTTATGTATTATTTGAATGAGCCCTTACCGCTGGTGGGGTCCAACTCAGATCGAAGAGGAACCGAACTGAATAAAGAAATGCAGCCGGCCCACTACCTCCACCGCTGCTGCCTGATACCACCGCTCTGGTTCTGCTACAGCTCAGTTTCGCCACTGGAATCAGCCAGTGGCGAAGCTGAGCTTTATAATTTATAATTCAGGACCGTTCTAGTGGCCTTTCACTTGTTTTTTTTTTTTTTTTGTGTGGACCCCACTGTGACCAGTAGTTGTTTGATCTATTGTGGCATTGTCCGGACGTTTTTGCTGTTTGCACATTTCTGTTTTTTTTTACCATTTTGCAGTGCTTCTTATTGAGAAGTAACCTGCTCCGTGTTATAGTGCTTTTTGTCTTCTCCTTCAGACTTAGTAACCTACTACCTTCCTTATCGACCTTATCATATCCTCCTGCAGGCTATCACTCTAAAAGCATATAACGTGCTATAGTCTATGATATTATCGAAGCTTTAGACGAGAGGTTATTAAATCTGGAGAAAAGATTTTGTGTGGAAGAGCCTGAGAATAAACCCATACTTAAAGTCCTTTTTGCGAACGAATGGTTTGTTTCTACTAAGATTCGAACCTATCACCATTCGCTTGTCAAAGCGGACTCTGTAACCTTGCGGCTACGAAGCTCGACTTGTTAACTGATGACTGCTATCAGACGACGCAGGCTATTATATAGCCCAAAGCAAAAATCCATTCGCGAGCAAAGGAGAAGCGAGCTTGTGATTGGTTGAATGTGCACGACTTTTAACACAACTTTTAACTAGTTTAGTATCGAAAACATATTCAAATTATTATATGACAATCTTGCGCAATATTTCCCCTATCAATCAAGCCATTGGTGTTTAGAATCTCTTCAGTGGTAATGATAAAAGAAGCGGTGTTGAAACACCTGTTGCAGCAACCGAAAGCGAGCTCGTTATTGGTTGAAAGCTGCGAGACTGTTTACAAAGTCAGATCGGTTGTATCCGTTAGTGTCTACTGTGCTTGTGAAGAGAGGTGGTGATTGGTTGCTCGGTATGGTTTAGACAATCGATGTGATTTATCAATTTTTCAATAGTGTATCTCGATCAACAGGTTATTTTTGTTGCATAAATTTAACCGTAAAAGAATTTCTGATCGGTTGATGCCAAAACCTCGAATTTCTGAAAAGAAATGACTGATATATAAGCGCTCAAAACCTGACCAATTTTCCCTGGTTTTCCCTGGTTGAATTACTAGATTTTCAAATTCAGGTGCCTAACTTCGATATAGACGTTAGTCCAACGTCAAAATAAAAATTTGAATTGCGACCAGCTGAGAGGGTCTCGAGGAACGATGCTGGCCTAACAAGCCAGCCGTCGTAGGTTCGAGTCTTGGCTCGGGAGAGGCTGTTAGTGTCAGTAGGATCGTAGCGCTAGCCCCGCATTGTCCTATACACTTGACAGTTGGCTGCGAACTCTTTGTATATTTAACAGAAGGTCGGTTCGGAGAATCGGAATGTAGCTCCAAGGCTTTGGTTTTTTGAATTGCAATGTATTGGTATATTTACCATGAAAGAATTGAATTTTAGTTTAGCTCGACCTTTAATAAAATTTACACTGATTAGTCTGATTATTTGGCATCAGTTTGTATTACACCTAATAAAATATGTGAACAAACGAGGAATCAGGACTGTGTTTATTTTGAAAGCGTAAATATGTCATGAAAATTATTTCATCCTAATATAACACAAAAACATCACCAGCCAACAAATCAGAAAATATTTAAAATGTTTATCGTGAGCTCGATACAAAGTAGAGTTTAATTCTGAAAGTACATATCAAAGGTTGTTAAACTCGTGATGGGTCCAAGTCACTCAGGATGCATAATGAATCAACCGAAAGAACAACTGGGCGCGGTCATTCCTCCTCACTGTGCATCATTCAATTTTTATAGACCAATAACGGTGCCGGCCACGTCCTTACAGTCAGATGGGGACATCGTCAATTTCGTGCAAAACCGACAAAACTTTTTTTTTTCTCATTCTGATATTTTACTGTCTAACGATGCCAAATACGATAAGTTCTATCTTACGAAGACCCATTTTAAAATTACCAAAAATTTTCTTTGCAATTGAAATCAAAAATTATAGAAAAGAAATTTTAACTCATACAACTTGCTCATAGTATGTACATAATAGACTTTAATACGTTTGATAAGTATGAAAAGTCTGAAAATTTAAAGTTTAAGTTCAAAGCATTATAATTGTTAGTTTTATTACTAGGCATAATTATTAATGATTATTTAGTGTCGTTCATTGGTCATGGCAGATTATATCCAGCACTTATACTGAGCTGTACCCAAAACTGAGTAATATCGTACGCAAACATTGAGTAATTATCACTCATTTTAATGACCTAGTGTTTCTCAATTTTGAGTATTTGCGGAGTTTCTCAGTTTTAGAGTTGCTACACTTTTTACGAAAATGCGTCAAATGTTATTCATCGTAGAGTTATTCTTCACGAGCGTGTATGTCAGCGGCTCCGTGCTTTCTAACAAAATTTCATCCATAAAAAACGTCTCAAAAAACTGTTAGTGCGGCGGTAAGATAGGATGTTGAATTTTTTTTACTAGGTGTGTATGCTGGGGAATCAACACCTCACAAATTCGAAACAATAATTTGTACTTATCTTACGGAATCCATGAAAATCGTTGCATATTAGAGCTCCTCTATAGCATGTAGTGACTAAGCACACGAAGCACACTAGTTTTGGCAGAAAAACTGGTGAAAAAGCACTTGAGTTGCAAACTTTTACTAGACAGACAAATCACACGTGCCGACGTTAGCGGTGCTGCCAGAGCTTCTGTTTCTGTTTCGATACGACGTATAAATAAAAAACTTGAAATGCCTCGAAATACATACGTTATATCACAGCTTGCCTATTAGTTGGTTTGCACAAGATTTCTGACAATAGTTCAGCAGAACCTAGTTCAACAAAAGCCTACTGTTACTCGTTCGAAAGAACGCAACAATTTAACCGACCATTTTTGAATTGAACGAATTTTTGCTCACGTATTTAGCTCAACTAACTGAGTAGAGTATCTCCCAGATGGTTTCGAGGTACGATGCTGGCCCAACAAGCCAGTGGTCGTAGGTTCGAGTCTCGGCTCGGGAGAAACTGTTAGTGTCAGTAGGATCGTAGTTTCAAATTCGAAGTTTAGAGGTCGCTGCATCAAGTTTCGACCGTTACAGCGTCTCTACAGGGATAGCTGACTAAAGGTTAAAAAATTATTAGGGGATTTATTATTGCGATTCTTAAGATTTATAGCATTTTGAAACTTTGAAAGCGTTTTTCTCGAAACCATATTTTAAAAATCGACGAGCAGAAGAAATGAAAAAGTTTACATACGATTGACTTGAAATTTTCACTGTAGTTTCTTCATTAGATTAACTAGTGAAGTACACACCATTTTGGCGATTGATTAACAACAACAAAAGTTATAAACAATTCAAGTCGATTTTTTTATGTCGAAAAAGAACTTTTTTTAAACCGTTGCCATTTTGCGAACAAAAATTCTAAATATAATAATCATGTGTACTTCACTAGTGATACTTATGTAGATAATGAAAAAAAAAATTGTTTTGGTTATAGGTGGAGTTGGGCACGACTTCTACTGCTCGTCGCGGAAGAACTTTTAAAAAAAGCGGTTTACGGCAATTGCTGCACAGCCGCCATTTTGTAAAAAAAATAGCAATAATTTTTTTTCTTTTCTCCAAGTTGCTTAATTCAACGATATATTATTTATATACCTTACATTTCAAATGCCTTTTAGAAAAATTCATGAAAAAAGCCTTGTTTTTTTTAGCATTTGGTGGATATTTCCCCTTAACTGAACATTATATAGACGGAAGTGCTATACATTTTTTTTCTTTATCTAATTATTTTAGACATTCAGTATTAATTCCACATATTTTCAAAATTGACCTTGCGGTGTGTTAATGGTCTGCAAATACAAGACGAACCGAATATTGAAAACGCTCAAGCTCAAAAGACAAGCGTTTTACATGATTGGTTTCATCGGAATGAGAAATTAGGGTGACCATCATTTTCGATACAATCAAGTATCTAACTTTTTTATCTTTCTAGATAGAAGAAAAATTTATTCTACAATGTTATAGCTACATTAATTTTAAGTAACATTGTAAAAAAAAACTTTCCTCTATCTTCGAGAACAACCGATTTATATTGAAAAAACATATTTTACGCTCTAACTTTTTTATTTAAAGTTTCATCTCAAAACTGTCTTTGAACGACTTTTAGAGCTTTTTAAGAGAAACAATTTGCAACGCTGACATCGCAAATATCTCAGTTTTACTCAAAGTTATTAATATTTTTCATAAAAAAATATGCGTTTTTCATTTGTATGTCATTCTTTTTGGGGCAAACATAAAAAATATCTCTTGGTCTCATTTTGAAGGGCATACTTGACTCTGTAAATGGAGGAACTTTTAGAAATATGTTATTTTTTAAATTTGAGTAAATTCAATTTAAATACAAGACGAAAATTTCAATAATTTTATACATTATGCATATAAAAGCACTCAGATTTATTTTTTGGTATTTTTTCTTATAACTAGACGTATTTACCTTTAATTTGACCCAAAAAGATCGAAAATCGATCAACTGGTTCAAAAGTTATGAGTTTTTTTAAATTGGATTTACACAAATTTAAAAAATAACATATTTCTAAAAGTTCCTCCATTTATAGAGTCAAGTATGCCCTTTAAAATGAGACCAAGAGATATTTTTTATGTTTGCCCCAAAGAGAATGAAATAGAAATGAAAAACGCATATTTGTTTATGAAAAATATTAATAACTTAGAGTAAATCTGAGATATTTACGATGTCAGCATTGCAAATTGTTTCTCTTGAAAAGTTCTAAGAGTCGTTCAAAAACAGTTTTGAGATGAAACTTGAAATAAAAAAGTTAGAGCGTAAAATATGTATTTCAATATAAATCGGTTGTTTTCAAAGATAGAGAAAAACTTTTTTTTACAAAGTTACTTAAAATTAATGGAGCTATAACATTGTAAAACAATTTTTTCTTCTATCTACAAAGATAAAAAAGTTAGATACTTCATTGCATCGAAAATGTTGGTCACCCTAATTTTTCAATGAGCGCTTTGTCATATGTAACCACTTTGTAGAGAAAAGTTTTTCTCTAAAATGTTGCTATAGAGCTCTAGACCCAAATTTCCCCCTAAATTGGGTTTCTGGACCATTGTGCAGTGGTACGAGAGCTCAAGAACGTGAACTTAATTCATTTGCTCTCCAAATAATGGTTTTATTGACATACTACGTTCCGAAGATATTTAGTATATGAGAAGGCTCAAATCATGACAAAAAATTTTAGTTAGAAACTCAACCGCTAGGGGCGCTGCAAAATCTAACGTTTTAGCCTTACACTTTAGAGAAACAGTGTCTTCAGCAAAGTTATAGATAAAGTTCTTACAAAAAACTTTGTCGAAGACATTTTTCTTCTAATTCTTCTTGTTTTGGATAGAAACGTTTATTATTAGACTTGTTTTTAAAATTAGTTTTTTTTTTCAAATATACAAAAAACTGTAACATTTAGAAGGTAATATTATTCGGCATATATTTATATATCATTAAAACACACAACTTTGTAGAAGACACAAAATAGATAGCTTCCACACAAACCGAGTTATTGCCAAAAAATATTAAAAAATCATCATTTTTTGTACACACCAAGAACACAAAAAAACAAAAACTAGCAGACGAAACCTGCATAGAATGAAATATTATCATAATCACACTACGAAATCACTTTGATCGTTTGTCCCTTTTAGTATCTTCATTGCCTAAGTTTTGTTTCAAAAACAGCCTTACTCAATGTTTTCGATGACAATACACGTCAAAACGTTGGCCAGATTACTAATCACTACATACCTTTTCCTAATTAAAAATGTTGTATTATCTATTGCATTGTTCTAATAATTAAATTAAATTTTCATGTATTATTTTTGCTTAAATAAATGAATTTGGCAATAACTCGATTTGTGTAGAAGCTATCTATTTCGTGTCTTCTACAAAGTTGTGTGTTTCATTGATATACAAATATATGTTGAACATTATAACCTTCAAGTGTTACAGTTTTTTGTATATTCGAAAAAAACTAATTTCAAAGACAAGTCTAATAAAAAACGTTATATTTCCAAAACAAGAAGAGTTAGAAGAAAAATGTCTTCGACAAAGTTTTTTATAAGAACTTTATCTATAACTTTGCTGGAGACATCATTTCTCTAAAGTGTAAGGCTAAAAAGTTAGATTTTGCAGCGCCACTAGCGGTTGAGTTTCAAACGAAAATTTTTGGTCATGATTTCAGCCTTTTTATATACTAAATATCTTCGGAAGATAGTATGTCAATAAAACCATTATTTGGAGAGCAAATTAATTAAGTTCACGTTTTTTAACTCTCGTACCACCGTGCGCTGTCAGCTATCCGATAGAGGTGCATGAATAGTGGCGGTGATACGCTATCTCGTTTACACATACGTTGAGATGTTAACCTTTGTAACAAAGCGCGATGCCATCAGGCAGTTTTAGACTGTTTACCGGATACCGGAAGATGCCATTTTAGAACTTAAAATTGTGTCTAGAGTCGATTTTTGGTTTCTGTGCATCATCTGAGCCTAAGTGTCAAACTTGGATCGTGCACATCCCGACGATTTACAAACACCTCCGGCGTTTATAAATCAAAAAAGCCACTTATACAATCGGACGTTCGCCTCTTGTTCGTGTCAATGAAATTAACGACCTTGGGGTACTACTTGATGCCCAATTGACTTTTGGGCCGCATCGAACCAATATTATTGACCGTGCCAGTCTTCAGCTAGGATTTCTTATGAAGGTGTCTAAAGATTTCACTAATATCCATAACCTGATTCCGTTATATTCGGCGTTAGTAAGATCGATTGTGGAGTCGTCAGCTGTAGTGTGGGCGCCATACCAGACAACTTAGATTGATAGGATTGAGAGACTTCAGAAGCGTTTTGACCGTCTCGCACTTCGTAAACTTCCTTGGATAGACAGGCTGAACCTTTCTCCTTATGAACACCATCGTAATCTGTTAGGAATTGCTTCTCTGGAACGTAAAAGAAAAATTCAGCAAACAATGGTTGCTGCTGAAGTTATTCTTGGTGAAATCGACTGCCGGGCTCTTCTAAGCAAGTTTTCTCTGAATGCTCCTGGTCGAATTTAACGCAGATCACTGGATGAAATGTTTATAACGCCGTTCCATCGCACTGTCTTTGGATACTTTGGTACCTTCAACAAAACTAGTCAACTGTTTGAATTTGGATGTACCTCGAATATTTATAAACATGAAGTGCTATCAGCTAGACTTTTTTCATATCTGTTAAGTTTAGGTAATTAATTTTTTTTATTCATTAAGACTTTGACTTGTCAGATTAATTATAATAAATAATAATAATAGTCTGTTCCAATTTTATGGGAGACTCTTCCGCAGTAGGGAGGGGGGTATAAGGTATATGAGACTCACCTTCAACAATTGTCTTCAATACAACTCAAAGAAAACTAGTACAGGATGGACTAAATAATTGGATAGTTTCAAAATTTTTTCACTATATATAATTGAATCCTATACGGTATCGGCTCTACTATCGTCCGAGGGGTTAGTGAAGTCATCGTTCGTCCTCCAGGCCGATGTGTCCCTTGCTGTTCGCCGTGTGCCTCGTTTCACAGGGCTGTCGTCCGACATCCTTAAAACATGCCCAGCCCACCGTAGGCTGATTCAAGTTGTGGTTCATCCGCCTATGCCTTCATCCATCTTCCATTTGCATTCCACCGCAGATGGTACGCAGCAACTTCCGTTATAAAACCCCAAGAATACGTTGGTTCTTCACGAGAATGAACCAAGTTTCGTACTCCAGAGTTCAAAGTAGGCACGATTTTCTGCCAAAAGGAGTGAACGAATTTCTTTGCTGGTGTTTTGTTAGCAGTGCGCCCAGGTACACGCTAGAGATGGTCGGGTATGGGAAATTTGTTACCCGTACCCGACCCGTACCCGACTAATCGAAAATTTTCAAACCCGTACCCGACCCGAACCCGTAGTCTGGTTTGTTTAAAATACCCGTACCCGACCCGAACCCGAAAAATATCTATTCCAACTACCCGTACCCGAAAGAAAACAACGCCGATATTGCTTGAACCCGACCCGTACCCGACCCGTCCTGGATTTTTTTTTAAATACCTGGGTACCTCGCACGTTATATGCACTAATTGTCATATGTGGTTTCTCGAAATGATGGCCGTAGTTAGACAAAAACCGAGTGTGAATGTGAACGCATGTTAATGAACCCAGAGCTCCAGGCGGATGGTCCACTATAAGGAAGAGGTCCACTATGAAAAGTGCATATCTGGTAAAGTTAAAAAAACGACGAGTTTTATGTGAACATCGCAGCAACCTGAAATCTTAGTATTATAATAAAGTCAAAGTTAATATTGTTTATTACTTGAGAAAAATTTAATAATTCATTTGCATTTGCCAAAAACCTGTAATTTTTTAGTACAGATTCGGTATCATCGATTCAATCTAAAAATCGGTATAACACAGATATTTCTGTACTTCCCACTGATCACAGTGCAAACAAAGACTATGCTATCGCTGTCAAATCTCATATACATATTTGCTTCGTACCAAACATCTCAATGCACAGTAGGGAATCGGTGGCCATCCGCCTGAAATTTTTTTACGTCAGCTGTTTCATAATATTTTTCCTTGATTGCTATAACATTCAAGTGCCTAAATCCAAAATGTGGGTGCAATATCATGAGATCTGTTTTTTTTATGACTTTTCGAAGTTTGGCGTACTGACGTTTTTTGACATATATTTTAAAAAAAATTCATTACTTTGAAACAGCTTCAATGATAGCTTGGATTTTTTTGGTGTCAAAGAAAAAGTTGATTCGTAGTTAGTTTGTATTACCTATTTTGTTTTAATTTAAAAAAAAAATTTCGCAAAATTTGGTCAATTTGAGGGGTTGTGCAAAAGCTACGTAATTTGTTTCTGTGAGGAGAACGCCCTGTGGCTAAGGAGAAAAGTGCCAAAATCATTAATAATTAGGTCACGTACTTTATGGACGGCCCCAAATAAAAAATAGAATGGAGATTGCTGTTCAGCACCCCAAAATTAGGTAAATACCATATTTTTGTCGCATTTATCCACACTTTTTTTATTTAACCAGCCTTTGTATTTAGTTGCCTTACTGTGCAATGCTCCGCGGTTCTCCTTACAGATATGAAAAAAGCCTGGCAAAAATTCTATTTAACTCAAAACGGTTGCAGGAAGAACTATTGACTTTCACATTAGAAAGAGATAGCATGATGTCATTCCCTTGGTGCAAACACTGCCGATAACTGTCAGAATAGGTATTGGCCGATCTCTCGTTGAGTGAGAATGGGCAATTTTTTATTCGATCTTTCCGATTATCGACACTAAGAAAACACCTAGGTTTGAAATGTCAAAAATTAAATTCTGATAATGCACGAAAATCAAATTACCCGTACCCGACCCGTACCCGACCAATTGAGAATTTTTCCGAACCCGAAGCCTTGGTTTTTAAATTACCCGTACCCGACCCGAACCCGTAAAATATTTTTTTACGTTACCCGAAACCCGACCCAAACCCATCGGGTACGGGTCGGGTACGGGTTTCGGGTAAAAATACCCGTACCCGACCATCTCTAGTATTCTTACTCTTCCAAAGTGATATTAAATGAAAAACCACAATAGTCTATCACCCTGCCGAAACCCTCTCCGAAATTCGAACGGACTCTAGAGTATTCTCGAAACTCGAACTACGCACACAGACAAACAGACGAACCACGAAATTTATTTTCGTGGATCAAAATAACGGTCAATTCAAATCAGTTTCAGTTATGCGGAATATTCCCGCAGCACCAGTGGTAGCGCAGATGTTCCTTTTCCCTTTGAACTCAGTTGACAGTTGTCGCGTGCCGCGCTGCCAAAAACAGCTGGAAAGCTGTTTATCTTTTGCGGAATATGTCCAGTAAGTGTCGCACAAGTTAGTCAGAGCCACAATTTTCTTAGAATTTTGTATGGAGTAGTACGTCTACGCACATCACCCGATCCATTGTCAACTTGACCAACCTTGTCAGTTTATCCGGGAAACCATAATCGTGCATAATCTGCCAGAGCTGATCTCGATAGATTAGGTCGCACGTCGATTTGAAGTCGATGAACAAATGGTGTATGGGCACGTTATATTCACGGCATTTCTGAGGGACCTACCGTACCGTGAATAGTTGGTCCGTGGTAGTGCGGGCCCGCCTGAAATTGCTAGACACAATCCCTCGCAAACGGTGATAGTCGACGACATAGAATTTAAGGAAGTACGTTATAGGCGGCGCTCAGTAGCAGCAGTTGCAGCTTGTCATCTTTTTGTAGATGGGGCACACGGTACCCTCCGTTTCACAACGCATAGGTAACTATTTTACACACCCTCTCGTTTTGTATAGATCCTCAAAATTTCCAACACGGAAACTTTGGGACTCCCAGAAAGCCGATTTAAAAAACACTAGAGACAACACCATATCTCGATGCGTTTCTAAGACATTTGGCATTGAAAAACATTTTCGATATCGAAAACTGTTGTCCCAAAAGAGAGTAAAACCACATACATAAGACATACGTAACACTCAGGAAGAAATCTTTCAAAAAATTTGGTACAAAATGAACTACTCGAAAGTACCAACCTCTGTAAAAAAAACCTCTGTTTGAGTAGTTTATGGAGGTTGTGTACCTGCGCAGCCCTGCATTTGTCTCGTTCCCACTCGAAAAATGCAGTATTGATTTTGTAAACAACTTTTTGACAGTTTCGTAAGGGATTTTGTTGAGGGCTCAAGTAGAGCCGCTATGAAGAAAATTCATTCCGTTCATTTTCGTCGAGCAGTTCATACTGGTGTTGGTACCGGGTGATGTGGGGCAAAGAGTACCAAAAAAAAATCGCCAGTGTTACGTATGTCTAAGTATGTGGTAAACTTTGACCGCTTTGAGGCAAGACTTCCGGAAGTCAGAAAACTTAGGCTACGTTAATTTCTTAGATTTTTGCCAAAAACTTGTAATACATATTGTGGCGCCAGTACTAAATTGAAGTTCGGAAGTCAGACTTCCGATTTCCGATCTTTCTTTCGACTTTACAAACACATAGAATTACTGTATGTTCACACAACATGGACTGCGGGAATGATTTCAATGTATTTGTTTTTTTTTTTTTTTTTTTTTTTTTTTTAACCGGACTGACAGCGCAGTGGCGGCTGAGATGGTTGCAGTGTTGCGAGAACATAAAAAAAAATACATAGGAAGTGAGCCTGACTGCCAGTTTATCAGCGACGTGCACAATATGCACAATATGTCTCTGTACGCGCAGAGAAAATGATACCCGCTCGCTATCAAGTTTGTTGCCAGTTTGTTTTAACACGAATTCTACTCAAATCTAGCTTTCTAAAACCCTGAAACCTCCACTCCCCGTTTAAAACTATTAAAAGCTATTTTAGTTCAACAGGATCATGTTTCTCATTTCTTTCTATCGTATAAAACTTGTACAAACAGCTCTGATTAATTTATAGGTTTATATTTTTTCTCTCATAACTGAGTTCGAGTTCTAGTATTTGTTTTACACATTTCAATTTAGTACAGATCCTCATCATCATCATCATCACCATCTCCATTAGAGACCGTCAACAGCTAGATGACCGTTCGTACAAATGATTCAGCAGCATCATATTTCCACTTAATTAAATTAGCTTAGTACTTTGCGTAACATGTTTTAAGTCATACCGGGCTAGAAGGGAACGAGGGGAAAACGTTTCTGCTTTTAATTTCAACATTTAAAATATATGTACAATTTTTCATTCTTTCACACTACCCTGACTATCAGCCGGTGAGCCAAAAACGAACTTTTATAGGTAATTTTTCGATACACCGCTCCTAGCCGATCTTTCCCATGGCCACCGCCCTCTGCCGGAGCTACCGCGCATAACCAGTAATCACCGTTAATTAAACCACACTTTTGCGCGCTGCTCTTTTAATTACACTATAGGGAACATTATTTAACATTTCATTTTTCAATTAATACTCTTTCTTTTTCTACCGAGCGATGCGATGGCCAGCAGTAGCAGCACCGGCAGCAGAGGCAATGGCAGTCCCAACACAACACAAATCACGAAGCCTCCTACCCACCCGGCGGCGTCGGCCACACAGTTTGACCGTTTCCACTTGAGTTTCGAACGCGAAAGGACGCCAAGCGACCAATTTATTAGCTTTTATTTACAGCCGCCGTTGAGCGTTGAATTCCTGTCTTACACTCACTCTACTAGAGGTCGGCCCAATTAAATCAAGTATTGCAGTGACTGTTCGAAGTCACCAGAATAATTAAACTTGAAGCGAAAAAGCGGAATTTTTTCTTACCTCTCCCTCGCTCGACACGTTAAAAATACTATTTACAAATACTCAAAGCAGCTACTAAACCAGTTTACACGGTTTCAGTTTATTATTAGTCTCACGAATTTGTGTTTCACTGCTTTCGTTCGGCGATATTTACATAGACTATGTATTCAGGATTCTTAATGCGAGTGAGAAAGGAAACTGCAACTAGGTGCACTTGAATTTGATGACTTACGTTTTGCAAGGTTGCTGAGACCGGAGGGGGAACCTCTTCTAATCAAATAAATTATCTACTCGATAAAACTTTCAAACTAACCATTTAACAATAGGACAAAAACTTCTAAACATAATCTCGCTCTCGTCATATACACTTCCATGCACACTCGCGCTCTCAGTCGTTTCAAGTCTTATCGGCGCTGGCCAGCGTCTGTAGCAGTCTACCGTAGGTGGTGAGATTGATAAGGGTTTTGGTGGCGGCTTGCTGTTCGGCCGGTGTTTTCGGGCACGGCCCAATCACGGTGCTTAGGCTAGTGTCGGTGGTACAGAGCCGGTTGCCGCCAGCGCCTGTGCCTCCGCCGCCACCCGGTGCCCAATATTATTTGTGTGGACTGCCGCCCTGATCGTCGTGGGCCGTGACGATCTTTTTCTTCAGGATGTTCATATCGTTGACACTCTCGAGAAACGTCTTCTGCGCGGACATGATCTTGACGGTTTCGACGTCCTTTTTCAGCTCCTCCATGTCGCGCTTTAGCTTCGCCCGGCGGTTCTGGAACCAGGTGATGACCTGTTGAAAGAAGCGAGAAGTTTTTCATTCGATTAGAGTTCAATTCCAAAATGAGATTGATTTCAATCAGATTTCAAGCGTGCAAATTTCTCTAACAAGGCCATCACTTTTAACCAACCGCGGAGTAATCTGATTAACGAAAATAAAGGAGAGAAAAAAAAGAAAACAATTACCCTTCTAGGTGAGCGTCATCTCCGTCGGGATTTTCGCAAAACGGTAAAAATTGTCATACCGAAGAAGGAAAACCCTCTCTACGGTAGTACTAGTGAATTCGGAGTTATCTGAACATTTTGCCAGCCAGTGATAAGTGCACTTTTACGTGTTTTATTTTCTGTGTATGATTGGATGTGTGGTGGGTAGTCGTGTCGTGTCGGGTTGGCAGTACACGAATTGCCACCAACACTCACTCAGTAACTCTTGGTCAGTTCCTCGATGTCCCGTTTTTGCTTCGCCCGGCGGTTCTGGAACCAGGTGATGACCTGGAACGGGCAAGGGGAGAAAGGTTGGTTTTGAAAATGTAACTATTGGATGGCTATTGCTACGGAAAGTATGACGGCCTTTGACAGAAGGCTCATGCTGCTGTGAGTTTGTATCAATTGCTGATAGCTGTATATAGATTTATAATCTATATTACGGAAGTTGAAGGCGGAAACAATATCATACTACAGATTATGTCATTCAAATTAAATAGGTTCAAGCTAGTCAAACCTATAATTGACTTTATGATTTTAGAAATTTCTGTAATCTTAACAACTTTAAAAACCGATATTTAAATAAACGTTTCTGGACAATTTCACCAAATTTGTAATCGTTGATATTGATATTCGATATTCATTGGTATTCAAATTTTTTACCTTCTCTGATATTTTTGTTTTCTTTGATATAGCAGAATTCTTTTGGTATAAAGGTCTGTGGCTTGTTTCGTTACCGATTTTACTAAAGGACATGCATAACACCACTGAACTGAAAGCCAAGTTTATCTATCTGAAATTTAATAGACACGTATTAATCGAAACATTTTGGGCATCAGTGCCCAATATATACAGAATAGTCAAATTGTTATTAGAACTCTTTCAATGAAGGATAAGACGGCAAAACAAACTGTTGAAAGTGTTTATCCAACGGAGATTGCGATTAATTTTAGTCTCGTTGATGACGTGCTCGAAAACTTAGAGTGTATTAAGGCGACATCCATAAGTTAAAAAAAAAACAATTTTTGGACCTCCACCCCCCATGCGTAACGAAACGTAACGCCAACACCTACCCTTCAATTAAAACTACGTAACGGTGAAGAAGAATTTGCTTAATAAAAATGCTCGTTTTTGGAGTCTCTCCACAGATTTTCTGTTACGTAACGCATATCTCACCTCCCCTATGTAACAAATCGTAACACTCAAGGATAACCCCCCTCCCTCTTATGAGCGTTACGTAATTCATGGATGCCGCCTAAGGTTAGTAAAAATGAAGGCTGCTTGAAATTAATTAATTAATTAATTAATTAATTGCCAAATAATAGTCTTGAGTCTCAGGCATACACTCGGAACGCATTGCGAGATGGAAAGTTGTAGTTGCCTTCAGTGTGATCTCCGGTCGGCCTTCACGGAACTCGAATAGTCCTCCACTTAATCCAAACGATTTTGTGATCCAAAGTTACTTTTAGAAACTCTCCGCAAGACCTTCTGACACCATATTGTGGGGTCAGTGAACAAGAAACGCTGGATTATTCAGATTCCGGTACTTCATTCAACTGCCGATTCTATTACTCTTGAAATACAGGGTGGTAATTTTATAAAAAAGAGATTTATATATAAAGGTTGGTGAAAACAAAGTTAACGATAAAATAAACGAGTAAATGCTACAGGGGTTACGTTAATTATGGATGCCGTCATAGCGAATGTCGCTTAAATCGACCATTTTAAGAGACGTTTCAAAACTCAATTCATGAAAGAAATTTTGACAGGAAGCACTGAACCGCTGACATAACGCATCAACATCAGCAGGATCTGTGACACCTGTCAGTTCGTAAAATGGTCTATTGCTTGCCGTCACCTTGGAACGTATTAGAATCGAAACTATGATGGTCTTTTGTTAACTCTCATCTGCTCTATAGATTTGGTGTCTGTCAAAGACTCTGGCTCAAATATCAAACTGTAGAACTATGACTTTTTTGAACACGTGATGGCACTCGTTGATTGATTGCAACAATACAAAACAATTGGGGACGAATAGATCGTAACTTACCTGCGCATTGGACAATCCTAGGGCGGCGGCAATCTCGTCCCGATCGGAGGGCGAGAGGTATTTTTGGTACAGGAATCGTTTCTCCAGCTCGAAAATCTGGTGGTTCGTGAACGCCGTCCGTGATTTCCTCTTCTTCTTTGGTTGGGGCCGGTTGGCGAATAGGTTCAAATGCGATTGCTCTGCAAGAAACGATACAAAACAGTCGGCAATCAGTTTAAGACAATTTGTTAATTAGCTCGCTAAAAATAGAACATGCCGCTAAGGGCTCTCTACGCTTTGGTTGGGAGGATGAAAGGTCGCCGTCACAGCCTGCAGAAGCACTGACCGCTCTCATAAAGTCATAAAGTTTTATGGTGATTTAATTCCTTCATTTTGGAAGTTGCAATACACAACAACAGTCTACTACTGTTTCCCGGCGGGACGATAATTCCCGACGGTTGGTTTTCTCCGGTGGCTGCCAAACCTGCACTGCAGGGTCATAAAACAGTTCGACCGCCGGAAAGAGCGGTGCGGATAAATTAACATTAATTCATATTTTTCACTGATGAGCGTGAACTTTCATTGTCAGTGTATTCATGAAATCCGATTGCAATCGTTGTCTGCTGGCAGGTCTAAGTGGACGTTACTTTTGTTACGTCTAGTCTGTCGGATCGCAAACGCTAAAGTTTTGTGAGCTTCAAGCAAAAGGGGTGATAAATTTTCATAAAATTAACGAATTTACGAGCGCGCCGTAAATTTTGCTCATTTAATTTAATTTAACATTTTCGGCTCGTAAACAGCAAACTGGCCGCCGTCGGCGGAAAACGGTTCAAGTACTTATTAGTTGCTGCGTATTTTTTGGGTTCAAAACAGAAAAAAAGAGACTCACATTTGCATTTTAATTCGTGTTGTCGGTTTTTTTACGGTTCCAACAGAGTAGAAGAGCCAAAAAATAAATAAAACAAAATGGAACGATCCAAGCAGATTGGCCGCCATTGTCGGCCAGTTGCCATCAATATATCGTGCTCAGGTACAATCTCATTAGTGACAATCGCGGAATTGCCTGTCCTCTTTATTGCGCTCCTTGCACACATATACACACACACCACTGCTTTGTTGTTAAACTTGTTATCACCGTCATCATCATTGTCGTTGTCGCAGCAAGCGGTGATTATCAAAGTACGCGGCCGATTTCTGCCAAATGACGGCAACAAAAAGCAGCACAGAAAAAAAAACCTAATTATGTTTCTCTTGGAAAACTGCCCGCCGTTTGAAACCGACCGACGACGGAGGAAATATTAAATTAAACGATAATATATTAGACTTTTCCTTGTTCCCGTTGCAGTCGCGACGGCTAAAGTTTGGGCTTGAAAAAAGTAATAAAATTATTAAATCGCCAAAAAAAACCTACGATCAGAAGTCGCCGTCGCCTTTTAGGTTGCAAATACACAATCAAACGTTTTCAGCACCAGCGGGCCTTGTTTGGCGGGATGGAAGGTTCTGCAAGACGAATATTTTTAATCTGCCTCTGCGCAAATGAGCCGCCAAGTGAGAGGCGGCTAATTAGCCCAGCAGTCGAAATCGTCACTTCTGGGAAAAAATTAAGCAAAAAAAACAGCCACAACACAAACACCACTGAGACATGAAGCCAATCGCTGCTCAAGAAATTCGCGGCAGAGGACGCTAAATGATGCGCATAACTGCGTACAACCCGCGCGCGCCTTGCTTTGATCTGTCCTTTGATGACAAGCCGCACTCTTACCGCGCATAAAACTAGCGGCGGTTGCCAGTTTGGCGCTAGCTGCTGGACTCACTGGTCTGGTCAGTGGTCCCGCCAATTTGCTGCCAGCCATACGTGAGCAGCTGCCGCTAATGTTCTAGGATTCCTATCCGGTGAGGTTTCTATATTTTATGGCTTTTTTAATTAATTTTAAACATGAGAGTTTTTACTTAACATAAGAAAATAATTCGAGAACCCGAATACAGCGTTTTCCTGGTGAACTCCGAGAGGGTATGCGCATGAATTTAGCTATAATTCGAACCACAATTCAACGGTGCATAGACTCCCATCGCTTTCCACTTCTGCTTCGGTCGCTTTGTGCTTTAGTATTGGTGCTCTTCCATAGTAGAAGAAGCAGCACATAAAGTAAACATTGGAACATGGGGAACCGACCGAATTAGTCGGCCTGCTTTGATCTGTCACGTTCCGACCCCAACAAACCGACCGAGCGTCTGACCGAGTGTGCGTGAGCGTTTGCGGGGTTCATTGCATGCGCGTAAGGTGCAAGCATTGCCACGCCCCACGCGAGATGGCGCTCTGACTTTACTGGTCCCGTTTTTTTATTTATTTTTAGCAACGCTCCAATTGAATTTCTCTCTTTCAACCGTGGTTGTAAGTTTGTGCGTGCGTGCTTGTGTGCACAACAGTGGAAAAAAAGTCCAAAGCAACACACCAACCAACTGCAAAAGCGGCGGAGGCGATTTAATTGAACGGAATTAAATTAGCAATATTTTTTCTCGTTCTGCCGGCAGTGTTATTATTGTACACTGCACTGGCTCGATGGAGCGCACCGCACCGCTCTTGTAGTAAAAGCGTTATTTATGATACTTTAACTTTAGACGTGTAGTTAGACATTGGGCGCGAGCGGTAATTAGTGTCACGTTGCGTAATTTACACAGAACAAAATAGGTGCGGTGGTGCTCCTTCAACCGAGCGAATACATCGTGTATCAGATGGAATAATTAATTATGCATCGCTTGCAGCCAGCAGAGGTGTTCGCGCATTAGTGGCTATGATTGATGAGGTCTACCGGACATATTGATGTAAGCGTTAGAGTACTTACTTGCCTAATAAGTGTTTGCCTCGAGCAAATCCATCGCTATTGATTACTAACAAGTTTCAACCCAAACCGCAATCGAAATGCTCGACTCAATACGATCCACTGACAGCTGACATTGATGTGACAGTTGCCGGCTGCTACCAAACCAGGCGACCGACGACGGGGTGCCGTCGGCTTCCGATTGCTTTGATTTGAGTCCACCCATCGCCGGCTAGTTTTCTACTGTTGATTGATTCCCATCTGGAAACAACTACAACAACAGTAATTGTTCAAGTTTTTAGCTTTAGTTTAACAATTCTCATATTCTACATCCGTAATTAATTACCCGGTTGCGTCTCACCCAAAAAATGACACATCCTTCATGCGATCTAGCGAAAAGCACAACATCCTCCATTTCGAAAACACGACGAAACACCACGATCAATTAACACTGTAATTAAAATGGTTCACCCTTGTGCTCCTCCGCCGTTTCCCACACCACGAATAAGCCTCGCAGCCCGTTAAGAAGGCATCAAAAGTGAATAATTATTTTTTACGACTTACGAACGACAACATAGGAAAAATAACATCCTTCCATTATTACTGCTATTACTGCCTTTTGTCAGATTAAAAAAAAATACCGAGCCTACTGTCACCTTGCGTTCTTTTCCTGTGCTTTGTTCGATTTTTTGTTTCATCTAGTGTAGTACTAAAGAGCCATTGCGTGATTCGCGTGTGAGATCACACGCTTCCAAACGAGTTGATCGAAGAAAAAAATAAATGCTCAAACTAAACTAAAAGTTTTACACTAGTCCACCCAGAGGTATCCGGTGAGGCGGCGGCTATGGGCTAGGCAACGGGAAATTGTGTGCCAGCGTAGCGTGTTTAACAAGCTGCCGCGGTTGTGTGCCCGACTGTGTCGTTGTGTTGGCCAGGGGCGCTGCCCGACGGCAACCGGAGACGCTCCATGCAACGTCCAGAGGCGGATAATTGGATGCGAATTTTCAATAAAAATCGGATAAAATCGACCGTTTAACCTGTTTTTTTTTTGTAACCAATAAGAGTTAAGTGAAGGTAATACGGATCGCGCGTGCAAACGGTGACGATTTTGACAGTTTCCCTTCCGGACGACTATGTAGTGGCGTTGCGTATGATGGCGCTTCTGCTGCCATGCATGCAACTAAACTGCCGTTCTACGCATAGTTGTCCCATGTTACTTTTGGTCGATTTTCGTTTTTTATCACCAATGAGTCTATTTTCACGTATATTCTCGAAAAACTTTTAAAATAATATTGTTTGTTCCGAAAATCTTGAAAAACTATACCAAGTCTGTTTGTCCCATCGATGGTTTTCTACAAATATTTGTCCCACTATATTTTTTCTATTCTAATTCATCCCACTAACCACTAATTGGGAAGGGCTACAGAGCACTAAAGACTACTCCTAACAACGTTTGGTACATTACAGGTTTCAGAAATTCGGTACCGAAAATCACTTTGCTTGATTATTTAAATGCGGTACGTTCATATCTTTGTTAGGGATAACTAAGCCATGTTTGCTGGTTTGTAATCTGAATACTCTTCCTTTTCGAGCATAAAAAAGATAAACGCATGAGATTCATACTAATTGGAAGTTGTAAGAACTGTCTTTTGTGTGTAGCCAACATGGTAAAAGCCCAACAACGTTCAAATATGATAGGAGTGGGCAATCAAAAAAATAATTCCCCTTTGTAATGGTAAGTCATCTGATACTTATTCAATTAACTAAACTTTCATCTCGACTATCATCTTTTACGTATAAAGACTACAAGATTAGCGTGATCATTTTCGTGAAAGGTTAAACTGCCTTGTATCCCCAGTACGAACTTTCTATTGGGAAACATTGAATGTACGTGGTGGGACTGATATGCATAGAAATTACATATTGGAAGACAAATTTCTCGGCATTATTGTCCCAGTGGGTATTTTAATAGAAAAGAGTGTTAAATCGAAAAACCTTCAACTAGATTTATTGAAAACAGTCTATTGCAAGGTAAAACTGGTTAGAAGCCCATAATTGCATTTGTCACATTGACGAAATGCGTAAAAGTATTGTAGAACTTTAACATCGTTTTTCTTGTTTGCATGATTTGGAACATGGGACAAATATGCGTAGAACGGCAGTATAGCAGGCGGCGGCGACGAAAGCGAGAAATAACTGCACGGAGTTATGCGCTACTACGGCTGCAGCAGTGTAAATAAATTGTCTTTCAAGAAGGCGAACAGCGTACAGCGAACGGCCGATTTTGGGAACAGGTTTTTGGGCGATCGTGCATTTTTTTGTCGAGAAATTATAGTGCAATACACCAAATATCATTTGAAAGTTGAATGTTAATAATAACACAGAAATGTGCTTCATTTTAAAGAGATCTTAAATCCAAATGTATATGTATGCAGGGCCGGCGTTTCATGTGGGTAGTATGGGTAGTGGTACCCACTCGGAAAATATCCATGTGGGTACTTACCCACACGGAACTATCGGACAAAACCAAAAAAAAGTACTGTTGCGAGCGACAGATTTTTAGATGGATATCGTTGAGCGAGAGTTCATAAATCTACAGACTTATGTACAGTTGTAACGTTACTCAGAGAAAAGGATAATTTTTTTAATTGGTTCATTTGAGATAGAGTTCTGAATTTCATTCACGATAGAGTTCCAAAGTTTTGTTTTCTCGTTAAAATTTCCCATGCCAAATTTAAGCTCAATCGGACTTTGGGAAGTAGAGCCTCAAAGCGGTCAAAGTTACAGTTTTTTGATCGATGAAAGAAATGTTCGAGGTAAGAGTGTCTCTTGTGTGTTCTGGTGTATCTCGAGTCTCCCAACGCAAAAGTTTCCATGTCCCTGAAATTTAATTTTTGTTCTTAAAACAAATTATTATGACACAACATCAGTTATCGACATTTCATGCATTTCTAAGAGATTTGCTATAAAAAAAATCGGTTTCTGAAACTCAAAAATGTAAGACTTTCACGACTATAAGTGAAACCCTCTCAGAAGTTCGATTCAGCTCAAATTTTGGATAGATACTTTTTTCGAGAAGACAAAGTTTACCTTTACACGCATTAACGCAACTACCCATGCAGCATCAGTCAAAGTAGCATGAGTCAGCAGAAAAAAATTGACTCAAACTCTAACCATAATGGCGAAAACAGTGATGCTACTTCGTTCAGAAGTGTGCGCGATCAAAAAACGTTACCCCGTCGCGTCGAAAACAGACATCGTATGGAAAAGGGACGCCGGTTACGCTTGCTCTGATATCTACAACATTTTGGCACTGCTGGACTACAATCAGAGCATCGAAAAAAAGACCGGTTCCGGACCGCCGACGACCCTGAGCGACAAGAAGCTCCAAAGAATGCTGAAGAGGAAAACCGAGGGGGAAGTGGCTTCATCGCTGAGTACGCTTGATCGGGAGGTCTGTTCAACCGGCCAAACAAAGGTAAAGTACCTGGCGAACATGAACATCAGAAAGCGGATGTCCTGTCCATTGGTCTCGGAGTTGCTCGATAGTCGAGTCGATTTTTCCGACGAATCGCCACGTGAAGATGGTGGTCCAAGCCGAGACCTATCTCCCCCTGGATGACAACGACTGGCAGGGCACTCCATATTTTACTTTACCCACGAAGGAAGTGACCTCTGAGGTGAAATTCATTTCACACACCAAGTTCTCAAAGAAGGTGCTGCTGTGGCTGACAATTAGCGAGAAGCTCCGTACTGGCCGTGAACGGGGAAATTTATAGTACGAAGTGCCTGCCGGAAGTTGCGTCGTTTATCAAGAAATACCGTAGGGGCGGTGCTCTGGCCGGATCTGGTGTCGGACCACTACTCGAAGCAATCGTTGGAGGAGATGGGGCGGCTGAAAATCGATGCGGTACCCAGGTCGGCCAACCCACCCAACGTTCACCAGCTGCATCCCATCCAGAGTTTCTGGACAAACCAGA
Source organism: Wyeomyia smithii (assembly GCF_029784165.1). Taxonomy (NCBI): domain Eukaryota; kingdom Metazoa; phylum Arthropoda; class Insecta; order Diptera; family Culicidae; genus Wyeomyia; species Wyeomyia smithii. The sequence goes on from NC_073694.1 coordinate 166,743,255, forward strand.
AGCGTGAGACTCACCTCAACAATCTTGACGCGAAAATTGAGGAGGAATTGATAAATAGAACGAAGAAAGAACTCAAAAACATGCCTACACGCATGTCCACCATGACGAATGTTCCGGTAAACTCTCGGAAAGCCAAATGAGCCTATATAATTGCCTTACATAAGAAACATGACTTCTGAACAAAGTTCGAAAATCTATTTTCTCTTAAACATTCCATTGGCACCCTATTGTTGATGCACTGTCGACTTTTCGTAAAATTTTGTTCAGGTATCAACAGGTCACCCCTCCCCCCTCCCCGGCTACGCCTTTGTCACCCATGAACCTTCCTTATTCCTTACTACCCACTCGGGAAAATAATGTGACGCCGGCCCTGTATGTATGTGTAAACAAAATAGCATATCACCACACACGCATGTGTGTAACACTCAGGAAGAAAACTTCCAAAAAGATGGTATAAAATGAACTACTCGAATGGTACCACACTTTAAAAAAAATCACTGTTTGAGTTGTTTTGAAGGCAGTGTAAGGCCGAGAAAAAGAAAATTCATTTTGTTCATTATTTGTCGAGCAGTTGGATAGAACGAGGTGAGGAGTACTAGGGGCAACGTGTACCAGAAAAAAACGCCAGTGTTACGTATGTCTTATGTATGTGATATCACAACATACATAAGACATACGTAACACTGGCATTTTTTCTGGTACACATTGCCCTATAGTACTCCTTACCTCGTTCTGTCGAGCTGCTTGACAAACAATAAACAAAATGAATTTTCGTTTTCTCCGCTTTGTCGAGCCTAAAGAAAAACCCCATAAGGAGCTGTCAAAAGATCTTTACGAATTCAATGCCGTATTTTTCGAGTGGAAACGAGATAAATGCAGGGCTGAGCAGGTACACCGCCTTCATAAACTACTCAAACAGTGATTTTATTCAGACCATTCCATTGGTACCATTCGAGTAGTTCATTTATTACAAACTGATGATTGAAAGATTGCTTCCTGAGTGTTACGTATGTCTTATGCAGTGATACTATCGTCACTTTTCATACACCTTTTATCTAACAGTTGATAGCGGGCATAAATGAATTTTGTCTCAGGACATGTTCGTCATCAGTTCATCGTCATTCACTTTCAATCGGTATTACGATGTCGATCTCAAACAAATAAATATCTTTAGTTAACGGCATTAAAGTAATACGACCTAATTTAATATTTAGCTGCTCGACTGTCCTATATTTGGCACCACAAACTGGTTTCCGAAGTTCAGTTCACAATGTTAGTAATACTTACTTACAATGACTAGAGGCATAAAAATCCACAGATTCAAATACGCCCATTGTACATATGGTTGATAACCATGGCTTTTAATAATTGTAAAAGTTTAGACAGGTGATATGTCTAATATTTTCTCAAAAATCCCAAAAATTTAAAACTTATTGGGAGCTAAGTAACTCACAACTTGAATAAAAGTTCAAGGCAGGAAGAACTTTATTGTTCCCCACCTGCGTACAGTTTCATGCAACAAGCTAAAACATATTTAAATGAAATCGTCCAATAATACTAGCGCAAATAAAAAATCTAGGGGCTAGACACTTTTATTTATATGAAAAATATTTCGATAATATTACACGATATTGGTTGATATATTTTGATATTTATCGTTTATCTGTCAATTGACAACCTCCAAACGATAATGTAGCGCTTGATGTAACGGCAATGAGCTATGATATAGATAGAGGGGTGCCCGAAAATGGAACGGTAATTACTTTTTAATATTGAATATTGGAAATATTTCGCAATATATCAATAGTGTGTTACCCCTAGACACAAATGTTATATTCTACCTGTAAAAACTCTTATTGCTTATAGCAAAACAATTTCGTTCAGTGTATCTTTTGTTTTGAACTTTTGGCTGCGTCCTTTCTGAGCCGCTCAAAGTAATAGTAATGAAGAACAATTCTTATCAAAATAAAAATTTTTTTTCGTAGTATTTTGCAAATTTAATCATTTCGAATACATGCATAGCATCTGTTGGGCACACATTGTATTAGAATAATATGATTTTTTCGCAAAACCAATGCCTAGGACGTGTGCAATTTTTGGCTGCAACAAACGCGGCGATCGTAATAATGAAAAATGATCGCGTTTCGCAGTGGATAGGCGTAGTGCGAGAAGAAAGGAGTTGTCCAAAAAACGGAAAAATGCATAGATAAATTCAATGAAGCGGGTCGATATGGAATATTTGAAGTAAGCAGAATTAGTTTTCTGTAATACTGACAGAATGTTCATTTATTTTGCTAATTCAGGTCAAAGCTCTGTTCTTTTAGATGAAAATAACCCTGATTGGGTGCCAAACCAAAAATTGGATTACGAAAATCGGTTACGGTTGTAGCTATCGAAAGATTGTGGAAATAAAGTCACAACAATCCCAGATAGAAAATATGATAGACAAACACCATCCGTTTTTTATGTAACTACTTAGAAGACTTTGGGCAAAACGACGATAAGCGCAAATATTTTACGGGATTAAACTACTAAACGTTGAAGTTTTATTCGAGTTCTTGAAACCTTATTGACCACAACCTGTTGCTTCGTGAAAGATTACAAAGATTCAAATTCTTTTTACGTTAGCTAGGGTTAGGCTAAAAAAATATATATCGTTGATTGCATATATGAGTAGAATTCACGTTAGCACAGTATCAAAGTACTTTCATAAGTGTACATACGTAATGTTCCAACGAATGAAGGGACTTGTTAGTTGGCCGTCTCGTGAACCTGTGCATAATTCAATGCCAGAGTGCTTCAAGCAACATCTTGGTAACAAGGTTTATGTAGTTATAGATTGCTTCGAGGCACTCACCGAAGACCCCAATGATGTTTAATAAGGTTCTTTAATTCTGGTTGAATTACGAACATTCCCATAATGTAAAATTTTCAATAAGAATTGCTCCTAATGGATCAATTATATCTATCTCGAATGGATTTGGTGGCCGAGCAAGTGATGATTTTCATTACTGAAAAATCCGGTATGTTGAGTAAAATGCAAAATGGAGATTGTATTATGGCTGATAGGGGTTTTTTGATAGGAAATCACGTTGAAAATGCTGGAGTTAAATTATTTTTGCCTGCTTTCACGATTGGTCAGAATTAGCAGTTGCATCCGCTAGACTTCGAAAAAACACGAAAGTTAGCAAACGTCAAGATTCATGTAGAGCAAGTGATTGCGCAAGTTCGAAATAAGTATAAAATAGTGTACAAGAATAAATTTCCAATAAGTACTCTTTTTTCCCGGTTTTCTCGGTTGGGTGGCCACCCTGTTAATTGTGTTTGGTGTTAGAATGTTCTATTAAAAGTTTTCTTATAAATTTCTAATATTCACCATAATTCTACTTGTACAGTCAAAAAGAATTTTAAATTATCTGTTTAGGCTTAGTTTTGTTTCGGTTTTAGTTCAGTTACAGCGCAGCTTCAGTTCTAGTACTCTTAACAACCTTATAGATATAACAAGATTTTCATCCGAGCTAACATCAGACTATACTTTTCCACTTGAAATAATCGCTGCTTAGAAACAGCCATCGACTGCATCGGTAACTAGATTCGTTGCTGCCTGTAAATCTTACCACACCCGCACCCACAACCTCTACAGGCCGCAGCAGCAAAGCGCATTAAATTCGCGCGCAAGTCACCGCCCGCTCGCCTTTCTACACAGGACCACCGTGAACCGGCGATGGCGAAAACATGACACGCATCATAAAAAATACACGCGGACAGAGGCCCGTCCGCGCACACCAAGCAAAGTGCCCTAACAAAGCAAAATCTCGTTAGCCGTAATTATGAAGTGTAAATAAATAGCTCTTTTTTCTCGTTCGGATCCGCAGCGTGACTTTATGACTGCTTGCCGTATCCGGGTGTAATTCGGAGCGGTCACTTGCTAAGGGGCTGCTAGAGTGGGTGGTCACCACCCGGGCCGCCACAGGACCTTTCTCCTTTCCCATGTCATAATATTGTGTCAAACACACACAGCGAGGAGAAAACTGTAACCAAACTCCCTGCCGTTCTAAACACGTCTAACTGCACAACAAAACGCCCAAGTTGACCCGAACTTGAGACACACATGGCAGCAGTTCCTACTTTCCTAAGCTAAAGACACAGAGGACACTTGAGATTCCATGTGGAAAGCAATTATCATAATTTGGGAAAAAATGAGAGCAATAAATTACGAACGGTTCCCCGCCGAAAGCACTTGCGGACGTTTGTTTGTGAGCCAAGCTTGCCGTAAAGCGGCATTTTAGCTGTTTATTTTCAAAAATAGTTGGATTATCGCAGCGGACCCTAGAGTGCCGCCATTTATCCTAATTGATATTACCGAAGGGCTTATCTGCCGCTGCAAGTACGCAGCGGCAGATGGCTGCGGTAACCGGGCGGCCGTCAGTCACCTGTCACCAGTCAACTGACTGACTGACAAGCGCATAAATCCGACCTTTTGTCGATACCGAATTAAAGCGCGTTGTACCGCCTCAAAATTCCAAGCAAATTTGGGCATGTTTTTGCACATTCTCACGCGCCGTCTCCTGCTCTCACTCTTTCTCTGCCACGGAATCAGTCGGCAAACATCAAAGGCTCTCTGTTCATCCTTGAAATTGAAAGCTAATATATCCCACCGGCAGAGTATGTGCGGTGTTCCGTCATTATCATCGTATAATCATCATAATAACAATAATGAACGAGCAGCTCATCTATAAAAGCTTGATCATCATCATCATCTCTCCCCCTGTCGAGCAGAAGAAAGATAGAGAGAGTCAGCAAAAGGAGCCGAAGCCTGCAAACAGCAAAGGAAAGAGACGGCCGGCAGAAAGGAGCCACAGCACTTTTGTCCAAAGCAAATGATTTTTAAATTAATAAACCCTGTTTTTCTCCCGTTTTAGAGAATCGGCGGCACAGAGTCGTGCAATAATGACCGACAAAAATGATTGTTAGTCGTCAAAAAGTGCCCGCACATCGCGCGCGCGAAGGGGGAAAATTAATCACATTTTCCTGGTCCGGCCAGAAGCGCCCTCGTTGTCTGCGTGCTCTCGGACACGCACTTATGCCACCTGGAAAGACTCAACGCTGACGGCAGTCAGTCACTTACACTCAATACCAAACCACTTGAGCCTTCCAGGGCCGAACCATTCGTCCCGTTCTGGAAGGCATGAAAAGGGAGGTAAAACTAAGCCAATGTTTATGCTTTAAAAATATCATAATTACAGCTGCTTATCGCTGCGGTAGTATCTCAAATTGCGGCCACTACTCTGGGTGTGTTTGATGGTGGTGGAAAGCCGATAGAGCGAAAGAGTTTTTCCTAACTGTTTGGCCTTTGTCGGAAGCGCGTTTTCCAGTTCGGAAGCGGCTCTGTGCGTTCTGCGTTCTACGGTGGAAGAAAATGAACATATTTCACATACCAATTCAGTCGATAGCAAACAGCTTTTGTCGGCTACGCCAAGATCAAGGAACCCAAGTCCCCGATCCGGAGTTATGACGCCGAGATGAACAACGGACGGACCACTTAAGTAGAAGCAATTACCCCTCAATGCTGCTGCATCGTTTCAGGGCATACATATTTTTTTATTAATTTTATGACTTTTAAACGACAGCCAATAGAAGCTTCCAAAACCGATACAGTTTTCTATCTTCATTTCAGAATGGGTCTTAAATTTGAATCGAAGGCAACGTCCCGTCAGCACGCAGTGCCGTCTCAATTACAGAGCAGCTGTCAGCAACCGGCAGTAACGGCAACCAAAAAAAACCTCTGTGAAATGACTTCCTGTTCGAGTGCCCTGAATTTCGCGACCGCCATCCGTCGTAGACCTACCGCAGCGGCCGCACTAATCTTTCCCATATTAACTCAATTACAGCACCGGCGGCGGACCGCGCGTGAACCACATGGCCATTAATGCTGAAAATACCAATCAATCTACTAAACGGACAACTAACGGTGCTTTCGTCGGTGAGTGCTAATTTTTGCCTTCCTGAACCCGCTGCTCATATGAGGGAGTGCTCCGATTGTGGGTATGTGTGGTCTGTCCCCTGCTGGCCTACGATTGATTTCACACTGCAAATATTTTTTCGTTATTCCACTCACGCACATTTCGTAAACATGGATTTCGTAGAGTGTACCGCACTTTTGTTGATTTCATAGAACATTCGTATTGCAAGTTATCGAATGGAACTGCAACTCACGCATAATTTGTCCAATTCACGAATGTACTTTCGTATGAACGTGGATAACAACGAGTAATTACTTGAAGGTGTTCTGTTATTTTTGATTTCGTATAAACAGTGCTGGTAGCCACTTGGTTACAGGGTCCGCTTTGACAAGCAGATGGTCGTGAGTTCCACTCCTTTATTTGGTCCGAATCCGTTACTTTCCCACGGTGAGGTTAGAGAACATTTATACGCTTCTAGAACATCACTTTCGCATCGATAGAACCGCCGCGATACATTTACCCTTCGCTCAGGTTTCGTATTTGAAATAACTTCCGTGAACATTTGTACGTCTCCGGGGTTGAGTTGGAAGGCGCGCGTCGTCGCTCTCTCGCAATCGATAGAACTAGAATCGCGTTGTGGCAATACCGGTGATGATCAATCAAGCTCTCTCTTTCTCTCTTTTATTTTTGATTTCGTGTAATGTACACATTATTGCGTAAGCTCACTAATTTTTCGTACTATTTACATAATGCGGCGTTCTTTGTACGAATTATTTGCGTGAGTTTACTAATTTTTCGTACTATTTACATTATGCAGCCTTTTTTGTACGATTGATTGCGTTTATTTTTAAAACCTTTCGTTACATATACGAATATAAATCTGTAACAGTTTTGACAGTTCTGACGAAAGTACCTTCATATTTAATACGCATTGGTTTCGTTGCAGAAAACAACAAAAGGTTTTGTATATGAAACATACGTTTTCGTGGAATAAACTAAAATATATTTTCAGTGCAGAGCAGAAATATCTTCCAATCCATTGACTGATTTATTGACGAACCGCGCACCAACGCCGCCGTTTTCGTCACGCTTCGCAGACGCTTGTGCACTGCATTGCGAACGGACCGCCATCTTGGGTTCGGTCTTCTCCGGTACTCCCCATCCAAGCAGGCTTTCGCGCTTATCGCAACCGCGGTATCTTACTTTTCATTAATTTTATTAATGGCATTTGTTTGTTTTTCTCATTCCCATTCCCTTTCCAGTGGATATTCCGGAACGAACGATGGCTACCTGTACCGGACGCACTGTCATGGTGTCTCCACCGTCGTTCTGCGTGTGAGTTTCTTTTTCTCTCTCTCCCTCTCGGTCTCATGCAGATAAAGCAAGACACGGCACACCACGTTCAATAAGAGAAAAGTAAACGAAATTAGTCCTCTTCTGCGTGGTGAGACCGAAATGTCATCCCATCGTCGCCATGACCCATTGTTAACCGGTTTCGGTTGAAGGAATTTAATTTCCTGTCCCTGTCGTTTTTCGGGACGGACCGTCGCGACTACCGTGCTACAGTGTGCTATATATTTCCATGTATCACCCGCCTAGCGTCCATCTACCCGTTGCGAAAAGTCAATGATTTAATGCCGTTCGATTATTGGCCAATTAATTTCTTGTCTACCACCTGAAGCCAGCGTGGCCCCAGTCGGTAATAGATCCTGAAACCCCCCCTACAGTTTTCCACTGGCAACCATAAATCAATCTTCCCACTTTTTCACCCTTAGCAAATTACTCGACTGTCCGCTAGTCAGGCGGAAAAGCTGGTGGCTGGTCTCCCTTCTCATCCTGTTTGTGTGTGCGAGAGTGCGTATTTGTTTCCATTTAATAAATCCCCAATGTAAACATGACACAGCGTTAGAAAGCAATCAATTTCAAGCCTCGGCGAGCGGAGCAGAGTCTGTATTGGTGTCACTCTTCGTTACACGGCGCGAAGCTAGATGGAGTGGTGATTTATGTGCGCGGTGATTATTCTTCATTGCCTCGCAGCTCGTTGACACTTTGTGTGTATGCGGCCGCTGGTGCTGCTCCCGCTGACGTGGGGACAATAAAGTTTGTAGTTGAGCGGCAATAATTGCTAGCTGTTTGTTTTACGAACTGTGAAATGGGCTGCTGGAGTTGTGCTAGAACGATTGTGAGGTTAAACATGAAACTGTCAGGTTGCAATTCTTCGATTTTTTTCTTAATTACAGTGATGTGTTTAATTTCGAATCGTTTATTAGGTAAGTATACTTCGATTCCTAGCATTCATCTTATTTTAGAACAGTAGGCCACGAAAGTGAATCAGAGCGGCGCACAGTGGTCTGGAACTGTATAAAGCCGGAAAAAAGTCAATTTTTTAACTTAATGCATCGAGCAAGCCCTATTCGGGAATCATTTCTTCAGAGTTTAAGCTAGTGGAAAATCATCAGAATGTTGGGATTATTAATGTTGTCATACATTTAACTTAGTTGAGAAAGTTGGCTTCTTGTGCACTCACGAATTCTCTATTTTTACGTTGTTTACTCAGGGGATTTATTACAGAATGCAGAAGTAGTAATGAATGTTACAATGGTGTCAAATTGATTATATGGCCTTACTATAGCATTCTTACAACTTCAGTTATCCTTTTTTAGGGTTGTTTCAAGGGAATAAGCTCTCCACAAAATAAGTATAAAAAAATACTTGGCACTCCAACTTTGTGTAGAGTTTCAAATGGTATCCCCGCCGATACCCGCACTCATTCAAAGACTATAATGTTCCCTCGTGTTCATAGAGATAGAAACAAAAAAGTTTTCTGAGCAATTTTCGCCGAAACGTTCACAATATTAAAAAACAAAAACGAGCGTGCGACACGCAAGCGGACATTTTTTAGCAAGCAATGTGAGCTTAGAACGCCACTCATAAAATTAAAATTCAAACTACCTTAATGTTGATAGCCGTTACGCATACCTTAACTTCGTTTAATATACTTGGATCGTGAAGTTCGAGATTTTCCGGGGTTTTCTTCTTCAACATGCTATAAGTAGCCGTACATCAAGTTTTTTGAGATTATTTGCTAAATTTCTCAAAAAATACATCAGGTACTAACTTCATATCCAAGAAAGAGTTTCTCAAAATACTATTCTCTACAATCTTCCTTTAGACATTATCCTTCTATTTTGCTTCCTTGAGAAGTTAGTGACAGCGCCGCCCTAGCGGTGAAATTTTGAACTACATAGCCATTACCAAAAGTTGATCAATGGTTTCACGATCAACTTTCGAGAAGACATCGTTCATCTAGGAGGCAACCCTGAGAAGTTATTAATTTCCCCCTGATTTCAGTCCTTTCCGACCACTGTGCGGCGGTGATATGTTTTTATTGACTTTTTTAGATAATATGTTTATTAGAAGTGTCCAAAAGTAAAACCCCGACTCGACAGAACACTAGATGCTGAGAAAAATGTACCACTCCAATGGAATATAGAAAGGTACGGAGATGGTTTGAGTCTCGGGTTTAAAGGGACTCTTTTTCGTTAACAATGATGACGTAGAAGTCAAAAAACAATGCCCAAAAATCAATGTACGGTACATTTTTTTTCAAAAATTTTTCACAAGTTATGACAGTTTACGGCTGAAAATGCCTATCTACGTCGTTAAACAATGCGGAACACAATTCCAAATGGCAATTTCTTATTTTTGGAGATCTATGTCACAACCCCAACACGTGCTTCTGTTTAATTTTTTTTCGTTACTAATAAATAAATACCTTAATAAATAGCCAAAATACCTGAACACTTCACTTTACTCTAAAAATCCGAATAAAAAATCACGAAAGCTTATTATTTTTCGACCTTCCAGAGTAGGGTTTCCCCTTAAGCTAAATATTGGCTGCGTCCTGTTGTTTACACTCCAATAATGTCATTTTTTAACCTTAACCTTAGGAGCTTATAAGTGGTGTTGAGAAAAAAGTTACAGAATTCGCGTTCGCGAAATCGTTCATAGTGTTATGTTATAGCTTTTTGATAGTATGATCTCGCTTTTATGCTATAACGTTACATTTTTGAATCGTAGATGTCATAGGAGCAGTATCCACGGTGCCATCAAAATGACGAACCGAGTGCCAGAGAGCGCCAGATGAGAAGAACCGTGCCAGAAGCTCACTGCGGCTACGCGTCAGAACAGGGAGGCAAGAGCTGTCGAAAATCGAATCCACCGTCGGAAGAAGCGCGAGTACGAGGAGCAAGTGCTCGCCAGCGCAGAGGAAAGCTATGCTAGAAACACAGTCAGAAGCAGGGATTTCCCTGTGCCGGTCATGTGTGATTCCTCGGACAGCAACCCGCTGCCTGATAAACCGACGGTTGCCGCCAGATGGAAGCTTTCTCAGGCGCTATTGAACGGTTAGGAGCTTGATGAGCAGAACAGGAACATGATGACGATTATGAGTGACGAACAAGGTGTGGAGCCACCAACACAGGAGGAGGTGAAAAAGGCGATTAGTGAGCTGAAAAACGGCAAGGCCGCTGGGGAGGACGGTATCCCGGCTCAACTTCTAAAAGCGGGAAGCAAGCAGCTATACTATGCGATCCACCAGATCATACTAAGGATCTGAGAGAATGAACAAATGCCGAACGACTGTTTGGAAGGCCTCATATGCTCTGTCTATAAGAAGGGTCATCGATTGGATTGTTGCAACTATCGAGGCATTACGTTGCTCAACTCCGCATATAAAGTGCTCTCCCGTATCCTGTTTTTCAGACCGTTGACGAAATCCTTTGTTGGCGAAAACCAGGCTGGTTTTCGAAAGGGGCGTTCCACGACGTAACAAATTTTCACCCTGCGACAGATCTTCGATTAGTTCCGGGAGTACAACTTACCGACTCACCATCTGTTTATTGATTTTAATGCGGCATACGATTTAGTCAAAAGAAACGAGCTATGATAGATAATGCTGGAACACGATCATCGAAATGGAAATCATGCGTGCGGATAGCTGGCGAGACATCAGCCGCGTTCGTAACGTTATATGGATTGAAGCAGGGGGATGCACTTCAACATCGCTCTTGAAGGTGCAGTACGAAAAGCAATCGTGCAAAGAAATGAACGATCATCACGAAATATCACATGCTCTTTGGTTTTGCGGACGACACGACGGTATCGACCATAGGGCCGTGGAGAAGGCCTTCGTGACTTTCAAGAGGGAAGCTGCGAGATTGGGACTTATCAATAACTCTACCAAAATAAATTAGCTGGTAGAGAGCGTGGGAGTTCCCATGGTGTTGGTGCTAAGGTGGAGATAGATGGGGAACATTTTGAAGTGGTTGATGAATTCGTTTATCTTGGTACATGTGACAACGATATGAGCCGTGAAGTGAAACGACGAGTTGCAGCTGCAAACAGGGCCTTCTACGGACTACGTAAGGTCCCGTAGTTTTCAAACTCTCACAAAACTAGCGCTGTATAGGACGCTGATACTCCCGGTGGCCCTTTACGGAGCATGGACGCTGAAGAAAGCTGATCGACGAGTGCTTGGAGTTTTTGAGCGTAAAATTCTGCGGTCGATACTTGGAGGTTAATTGGAAGATGGAGTGTGGGGCAGACGCATGAATCACGAGTTGTACCAGACAGACTTCAGTGGGCTGGACATGTAGCCTGAAAGCCTGACGAGAGAGCCGCCAACACTATCTTCAATAGAGAACCAGGAGGGTAGACGTCGCACGCGGTAGAAGAATATGCACGATCTGCTGGTGTACGGGAAGACTGGAGAACGGCTGCTCAAGACCGAAGTTGCTGGACATCTCTAATTTGTTCGGCCCTAGACTGGGGAACGGTCCGTTAGCCAACAAAGTAAGTAAGTAAGTAGATGTCATAGGGAACTATGCCATAATTTTCGTGCTCTGTGTGGCAGCACCGTAATATCGCCAGTAACTGACCTCCAACCAACGAGAGTACAATCGGCACTTTACGAAGCACAGCGTACCCCGGGCAGAAACGCACTGACGGAACTGCAGATGAACACAATCAATGGAAAAAAAAACTATAAATACCCACCGTGCGCAGTTCGCAATTGATGAATGAGCCCGAGTCGGCGTCGAAGGATGTTGCTGGTATGTATATTTTAATAATAGTAACATAATTTTCCTTCCGCCGTTATGGATGCTACTAGCCAGCAAACAAGTCGGTCGGAAAACAGGTTTCGCCCGAACGTGGCAAACGGCGGTAACAGCCGATTATTGAGGGAAACTCCCCTCTAATGCCGTCGGCTAAACCATAAATTTGCCATTTATAGTTGCGCTTCGGTACGAGCTTTGTTGATTTTTCTGCTGACCAGCGATTCTGGTAATGCTAAACGTGACTGAAAAGTCGGAGAGATACACCGAAAATATTCTTAATTAATAAAAAAGGCAATCATTCAACTCGAAACATCGTCCTCGGCTTGTTCATAACCCACTTCTATCAACAAGTCCATCAATGCAAGTCAATTCCCAACCACGAACAGTTCTGCTGCTGGCTTGGCCCGTACAGTTCAGTTGAGCAATCGTTTTACACCCTCTTAGTCTGTCATCGGATACTCATTTTACCCGCGGACTGACATCTCGGTGTCTCTCACTCTCCAACCGTTTTCGATTATTCCGTGTAATTTCCCAAGAGAGTAATATTGTGTTGTTTTCACGCTTGAACTGTCAAACACTCGGAGCGAAAAGCAAATACATACACACAAATACTAGCGACATCGACCTGCGGTACGGTCCTAAGCAAACACAATATAGTAACCTTAGCATTTATGGCGATTGTGAAGAAGCGCGTACAGAAGCCGTCTCGTAGTGGGCTGCGCGTCCTCTGGAGGCCGAGCATCTTTTGCGCCTATGTTTACTCGCAAAGTCGCTACGCGGCTACCGTTCCGCGATAGTGTGTGGCTTATGCGCGCGAAACGTCAATAAAAGCGCATTGTTGTTGGTCCGCTTACTGCGCCCGTGTTTGCAAAGCTTATTTACATAACAATGTTGATGGTAAGTGCTCATAAATAAACATAATTACTGTTCGGTTTCCTTTCTTCTCTTCAACTCATTCACAACGACATATCAACCGACAGAGAGCCAACAACAGAAAGAAGGAAACTAACGGAAGAAGGCGCAAAAGCGTTCAATTGTTGATTTCCGACCCGGCTTTGAACAAAATGCGAATTTTTTGGGCTGCTCAAATTGCTCTAATTTGACGCGCTGGGAGATAGCAACAACAACAAAATACTCGAGCCGACTTGACGTGGGCTTCAATTATCGTCATAAACGTCAACACGAGTAGGTTTTAGTCTGCCTTTCAATCTTCCGCGTTGCCGCGCACAAATCCTTCCAAGCAGCTCCAGAACTCACCACGGGAAGCCACTATTCACCACCTTAACCTGTGGCCGCCAACGGTCAGAGGTGATTAGCGTGTTATTTAATTTGAGAGAAAACCGAGCGGCCGATTTCTCCAGCGCAAAAAAGAAGCAACCGCAGGATCTGGGTGTTAGAATACAATCCGCGGCCGGGCCGGTAATTATAGGCTCCGTCTGAGCCGCTATCGTATTAAATGGATTTATAACAATCTTTCCGACACCCGAAAAAAGAGCGATCCATCGGGAAAAAGTTGCCACGGAAAGCGCCGCTCATATTTTTCGGCTGTGGTGAGCGAGAGGTTTCGAACATTTTCTTTCTCGCTTTTTTAAAGAGGAATGATAAACGCATATCATTACACCCTGTACGAGCTTCGGTTAAGCGGAGCTGCTCCCAGTTTGGTTTCACGGGGCTCTCGCCGTGCAGATCAAAGCAAGCCGGCTTCTCCCGGGAGTGATAATAACAATACTTCAGGTCAGCCTGGCCATGATTCTCCCTGCACCATAAACGGGAATAGAGGCTCTCAGGCCGCCCGAACAGGGCTGCCAGCGGTGCGAGTATGCGAGCAAAGAAAGAAATCAATTAACAGATCAATAATTGATGTTCATTCATGAGCGCAACGGTCGCAGCCCATCGGACGGTTCCGAAGTTGGTGTGAAAAACAAAGCCTACCTAAGTCCGTGAATGCTGAGGATGAATTACAAGCCACTCGGCCCATAATGAGAGATTGAAGTGTGGAGGAGGCGAAAAAGAAAACACACTCTTCCGTCGATGGATGTACGGCCTGAGGGCATCTGAGCTTGTTGAACTGACAACTGCAATGACCGCGGTGACAGGTGAGTGGTGTATCGTCGTAATCTCGTTAAAGTGTGAATAGTCCAACCTGTCGGATAATCGCCGCGAACACCGGCAGATCAGGCGCTGTTGTGACGGGTTACTGTCCACTCACCTGGAGAGAATTGACAAACAAGGCTCTCAGTGGAGATGTCACTCTCCTAGTCCTATCGTTAATTGAAAAATGCTCGATTCGCCGGAAATGGTCCATCGCTTCGCGATGAAAACCCCTAATCGGTCATTTATCCACAGGCGCGAATGTTTAAACTTCACTCAACCGACGAAACCCTTTGAGGCTGCCGCCAATTCAACGCTCTTTTAGCACTACAATTAACGAATTTACATTCATATTAGACTCCCCAGGCTAGAGGCTTGGCGAGGAAAATCGAAACACAAAAAACTTTCAAACTTCTCCGCCGATTTCGGCGGTCGAGTTCGACAACGATGACAACGACAGCGAATGTCAGAAGATGAAAACCTGTTAATAGCCATTAGCCCATTGATAATTCCATTGAAATCTAAATTATCGCCTCTTTTCTAGCGCAAGCCTAGTCACCGAAGCCTGAGAATCACTTCGTCTTTTCTAGTCGTTTCGTTTTTTTTTTTCGACAGTCTGGTGGACAAAGTCCCGCGTGACCACCACCAGAAATCCTCTGCTGCCTTCTACCTCCCCCAATAATTCATTCAGCTATTAGAAACCAAACAATAAACGTCATAATAGCATTACAAAGAGCCGCTGGTTCCAGTTCTTATAGCCACCAGCCGTCGTCGTCGTCATAGTTGCCATGTGATAGTGGTAGTATTAGTAATTGTAGCCGTGGAGGCTGATCCGAGTTCGCTGGTGCGAAGCGCGAGCGCAGAAAAAGGATTTCGACTCGGTTTGATGATTATCGGCTGTGCGCGGCGGCTGCTGGAAACCTCGCGCGCAATTGACTTCATGCTTGTTCGTTTGCCGCCGAGAAGATGAACACACAGCCCCAGCATGGAAGAATGAGTATTATGATTGAAGGCACAAAGCAGAGGCGCAAAAGCGTCTCGAATGGGCTCCAGAAATGAGCAGCCTCCGAGTGTGGTCCCGCGTACTTGTGTTCGAACGCGCCCGGGTGTGTGTGTGTGTGTGTCTACTGCAAGAGGTGATCAAAGGCCAGTGCCGCCCGAGCCTAAGGTGTCGGCTGAGCTAATTGGAAGGAGATCAAAGGAGGCCGCCACACCATATAACGCAAAACGAGCCTCATTCGAGGCTTCTTCCTCTTGAGCTTCCTTCGGTGTCGTTGCAGGTCGATTCACCTCAGTCCGTGTTCGAAGCAGGTTTCCGAGCCAACCAGTGTATGGGTGTGTGTAAATGTGTGTGAGATGCTTTTTCTGCTATTTCAGCAGCATCATCATCACCATCATCGTCGTAACGGCGGCGCGGGTTGAAGATCAATGCAGGAGTAATAACTCTATCGTGCCGATTTCTTCAGGCCGCATGGGAGGCCTTCACAGTCAAGCCTAGCCGCCGTCGGTAAAGACGGCGGACGTTGAGGTGACCTGGCATATTTTCGGTCACCTCGCAGGCCCCGATATCAATTAATTTTCTATTTAAAGCAAGCGCAAGTACTCTGGATGGCTTCCGGGGGTTTCGCGCAGCGCAGCGCCGACGACGACTGCACGAACCCGCACTTCGGGGTGGTCCCACTGTGCAGGCAAATTATAAACCCATTTGGCTGCTCGCCATAAGCACGAGAGGGAGGAAACCTTCGCTTTCAAATCTAATTTGTTGCTGCCGCTAATTAGTTTTCTGTGGAGCCGACGATGATTCATACGAATTGGATGCTGACTTTTCATGATCTTGAACGTCCGGAAGCCACCATAATTTATGAGTGCGAAACTAGAAGAAAGTCATCATTATCAGCGGTGGCAGAGAACGGACAAGGCAAAGATCGAGATCATTTTTTTTATTGATCGCTGAACTGCCAGTCCGAACCGAACCAACCCGAGTGTAGGAGAGAGGGGGCAATAAACTTGTGGATTATCAAAAACCAGCAAAGGAAACCGAAAGCTCTAGTTAACGTGCTTCCCTCCAGAACGCGCGGATATTGAATATGATTGAAAGTGATAATGCGCTCGCTTGGTTGGGCGGCTGCTAGACGAAAAGAGAAGTATTAAAATATATCATCATGATTAACCCGATCCCGGTTCGATACGGTGGGAAACCAGGAAAAGACTTTACAACCCTATCAAAGCTTATTAGCAGGCTCCTCGATAAACGAAAAAAATCGATGAAAGCCTCGCGAAGACCGAATAGAAGAGCATGTGGAGACTTCAAAGAACCTTACCGACCGATCATCAATTTTTCATTGATTGACTTAATCACTTTAGTACCGGTTGATTACGGTTGGAGGCCGGTTTCACCCGCCATAAAGAAAAGTGTGCAAAGGCGAGAAAAGAATTAAAAGCGCTCGTTTCCGCGTTCAGCTTATGAATTTGTTGTGGCTTCATGCTGAAGCTGCGAATTGTTGCGGTGTTATTGTGACAGTTCTGACGAGAAAGTGTCATTCGCCTGCTATGATTGATACAGTGAACATTAACACAATCAAAAATAAACTGTAGGCCTTCGCTAGCGTCAAAGACGTCTATCAATGTTCCGTTCGCTAACTCTTTGCCGCCTTAATTGCATTAAAAACCGGCTCCACTTAGTTGCGACTAACTGTGGCTAATTGGTCGGCTTTAAACGTCACGTCACCATGTTCCAGCTGGCTCTGTGCTTCAGTCGGCTGAGTGTGTGCACTGGGCTGGAGCAAGCGTTGCAAATTTGCAACTCGACGAGTTTGCGTTCTGTTATTTTTATTTTCCAGCTGTCAAAAAAACAATTGTAACAATCTCCGCGCGAAAACCGCGAGAATAAAACAAAGCCCCGACTAACATTAGTGTCAGTGATCAGCACTCATTAGGCGAGCAATAGAGTCTGAAAGATGTTCTCGCTCTTTGGCAGTGATGTGCGTAACGTGCTAATTTGAAGATATCTTTCCGCGTGAGTGACTTGCCCTGACAGCAGTGCTGCCAACCAAAGCGTTCCTTTTTGATTCGCTGCGGCAAGCTGCTAGGCTTCGCCGGCCGGTTTTTCTTTTGCTGTTCCACTAGTTTCTAACCTGCGAAGGTGTAACGAATGCAGTCCGCACATTCGCCACGGCCAGTTGCAGAACCTCCGGTCTGAAACAGATCAATGCGAAGCCCAAACATGATTGCAAGTGTCAGCGGAAGGTGAGCGAGAGCTCACCGACCGAAACCGACAATAACATAATTGTTGGATCAATCTAAATCGGCTGTATCAAATTGGCTCTAAGGTGTTATTTTCCTGTTCTCTGTTCACACACATCGCGTTTCGGATTTTTTTTCTTGTTTTACCATAATCCACTGCGATGCGATGCAACCACCCGAGAGCTGCTTCGGAATTCGGCGTTAGATGTATGCACCCGACCAATAAATAACCAGCTTAGCCGCCACGGCGGCTGTCAACCGTATGCTGGGAAATCGCCAATTTATGCGTTCGATGGTTGTAATTCTCACGCCGCATACAAGACGTCAGTTTTCGGTTAAAAAAACGAAACCCCAGAAAGCTTTAGCAACAACTGTTCGGCCTTGCCGTCACCGCTGCCGCTGCTTGGCTTGTGATCGAACCGACCGGAGGATCATATTTTCGGTAATTGGATTTTGATTTATTACCCCCCGCTGACCGGTTGCGGCGTTCACCCGGCCAGCAGGTAGCAACTTTTCTCAGCAAAGGGTGCGAAATGTAAATTTTCCTTTGGCTCCTGGAAGTGGAAATTTAATCTCGATTAAAAGACGTGACGGCTGCAGTGAGAACTGCAGCCACCGCTGACTTCGATAATGATCCATGCGGTTTGTACGTGATATTGCTTCTGGTTTTCCTGGCTGTTATGGACGTTGTCATGGTAACGGTTGAAAGGAAAAGATTGTATTTCACCGGCCGAAAAGAGTTTCTCATTATCGATGAACGAGATTGAAGGCCGCTGCCAAATTGGACCGCTTGTTTTCGCTTTCAGCTCCGTATCTCACCACTGTAATTGAGCTGACGGAGTACGAGATGAACCCGACCTGAGTTTCCCAATCGAATTATCTTAGTGATTTGCTAACATTCGCGAGAGGGGGAAATTTGTCTCTGCCTCTCGAGGTGACCCCGTAAGGCCAGGTAACAGCATCAGTCTGACTCATAACTGGCGGCTACAGCAACGCCACCAGCGCTTCACCCCCTTCGGTTGGCGAACCAGAGAAGATTATTAGTCAGAAATTATGATGATTTATTGCACCTCACCGTAGCAAGCCAATTAGGGCCACTGGTTGCCGCCGTCGTGCCTTAGCCTGCTTGGATGAACTTTTAGCACCCTGTACAGAGCAGCAGAAAATCATTGCGGCATCTTTTATGGCCACGCCAGACGTCGTGGGTTAGGATGTGTTTGTGCCCAGCCGCTTTGTGACAGGTGATAATCATTTCAGCCTTCGCTGTCATAGAGCTCAAGTGTGACTGTCAAAAAAAACCCGTCGAGGGGCCCACCGACCGAAACAGAAAACGAAAAAAACAACCGTTTCACGCCTGTCATGTTTATCGTTTTATTTTTTCTGTACATGTGTGTGTTTGCTATGTTTGTATGCGAACATTTCATTTTAACACGGAGCCGTGGCGGCGATTGTTGGCCAAAAACAGCGCAAAAGATCAAAAGGATTCGCCCTGCCGAAATGAGGAATACTACAAAGAGAACACACGGGACCTGGTGTTAATATTCATGTGAGCTTGCGAGTCGCGCGGGCTCTGTACAAGGGGGAGCATGGACACGATCACCCAGTAATTACCTTATTAAAGCAGTCATATTTATGCACGCCAGCCAGAAGAGAAGCGGAAAGTAAAGGCCGCGTCGACTAGTCAGAACAGCGCGTACGCTTTATCTTAATCTGACCAGTGTGCGGCCCCTCGGCTCTTGGTACTTGCTCTGTCTGTGCTTCTCGCGACAACGGGAATGGATGGGACAGGAACGGATAGTCGCAATCATGACTTGTTCGTATGCAAAAAAGGGAGGCAAATTAAGTGAAGGAGATTTTATCACCCTGCTTCACTATTCACCGCCGACGTAGGTTCGACGAATCCGCAAATGTCATTCTTTGTTTACATCTAGCGCAACGCGTGTACTAATAAAGACAACCAGCAAATGCAGACTTTCCCCGCGGCGGCAGCGAAAATAAGACGCAATCTGTTTTCTTCGAGGAAATCGTCGGTTTATCGCAGCCTACTATGATGCGTTAATAAACGAGCGAATTTTCATTAGCGTTCACACGACCCAGACGACCGTTTATCCGTAAGAATAATTTACTAGAATCTTGTTACGACCCGCCACCTGGAAATCGTCGGAGAAACCTGCAGCCTCAGCTCCGTAGTGATTTGCTAATGAGGTCTTAACATCAGACAACATCGGACGAACGGTAACAGCAGTAGTGGCAACCGGCTTCATTTGACTTGCTCATGCAACCGAGTTAACATTTGTAATTACCAACTGTTCTTAGTTTCTCAGCTGCTTACCCCTTTCTCCACGCACAGACTATTCGTTTCGACAAAGGGTAGAAAAAAAAATGCGCGATAATCATATCTCATTTGTAAATTACTAATCCAATTTAAATTCAAGCGCGTTGCAGTTTTGCGTTATCGAACGACGCTGGAACTTGCATGAGCGTAGACCATAAATTTGAGAAGGGGCGGGTGTTCTCTCATTTCTCCGAAACTGACAAGGCAGACCACATGCAATGCGGCGCGGTATCGATAGACACACTTGCTATGAGCAACAGGGCTGCCAATTTCGCCGAAAGATTACACTTTCTGAGGGTTTCGGTGATCTGTTCCTCAACAAATGAAATTGTGATTTGAAGTATAATGGTAAAATATCATATCGAGCCAACATAAAACCGATGATAACTTAACAACCAAATAATATATTGCACCTATATGAACATTTTTCTTTTATCGAGTCAAAATATTCAAACTGAGAAATCAAGATTCATTAAACCATGCTATCGATAGCTGAAGATTAGCTAGATTTACAAAAAAGGTTTTATTTTAATTTATTGTAAATGTTGCGTATAGTGTATATGTGCAATATTATTAAACATAATTCATAATTTCCCGTTTGAATATTTCAGTACATAATAACATGCGAATGAAAATTTGGAAGAGCAACATTTTTGAAAATCATATGTGGCGCGTGGACTTCTTTTAATATACAGGGCTACTTTGGACACTTCAGTTTTGTCATGTTACATTTTGAACCTTACATTATCTTCTACATGTTGATAATACAATGTATTTTGTACCATTTTGTATAAGCCAGTATATCAAATTATTGCGGCTAAAATTTTTGATCCAAAGTAATTTGTTTTTGCTTTTTTTGGAGAGCTGACAACTTTATCAAAAACTATTGCTTTCTCACATTTGGCCATCAGTGTTAACAGATTTGAGTAAAGTATTGTTATTTTTGCACACATCATGGAGGCGGTTAGTTGTTTCAGCCATATTACAAGGATGTTTTTGTGTTTATATTGTACGAATCTACCGAATGGCCAATAATCGCAGGCAAACAGACGTACCACGAAATTTCAAAATGAAAGTCGATTCAAATAAGTTTCAGTTATGCTGAATATTCCCGCCGCAACGGTGGTGGCGCTGATGTGCTTTTGAACTCAGTTGACAGTTTTCGCGCGCCGTGCTGCCAAAACAGCAGAAAGGCTGAAAGTTCATCTTTTGCGGAATATGTCCAGTAGGTGTCGCACAAGTTAGTCGGAATCACAATTTTATTAGAATTCTGTATGACGTGGTACGCCTGTTTGTCTGTGCAATAACTTTCTGAAATATACTATAATTTGCTATATATACTATAATGCCTGCATACATTCAAGTTCCAGAAAAAAAATTCTATCGTTTTTTCATACTGTCGAAAGTAGCCCCGGACCGGAACCATTAAACAACTTTTTGACCTTTCCACGAGCGGTAATGGTGGATGGATTTGACATTAAATGTAACATAGGTCGTCAAACTACTAGTTCATTGGATATTTCCATTGAATTAATACTAGTTAGATGGACAACTAATAAATTTGACAACCTACATCAAATTCAAATCCATCCGCAATACCGCTCGTGAAAAGCTGAATATGGATTCCACATTCATGAATGTTGCATATATATAAATATATATATATATATATATATATATATATATATATATATATATATATATAAATATATATATATATATATATATATATATATATATATATATATATATATATATATATATATATATATATATAAATATATATATATATATATATATATATATATATATATATATATATATATATATATATATATATATATATATATATATGTATATAGATATATATATATATATATATATATATATATATATATATATATATATATATATATATATATATATATATATATATATATATATATATATATATATATATATAAATATAATATATATATATATACATATATATATATATATATATATATATATATATATATATATATATATATATATATATATATATATATATATATATATATATATAAATATAATATATATATATATATATATATATATATATATATATATATATATATATATATATATATATAGATATAGATATATATAGATATAGATATATTTGGCAGAGCTGTATGCCACCACGGGTCGGTAATTGGCGATCACCGAAGGCCACGGAAGTGCTCACTGCTAGCAAGCAGTCCCGGACCATCAGCGGGAGCTAGCCTAGGTCGTGGCGAGATTCAGGCACTGGGCCGCTGAATTCTCGCAAAAGCCACACTGGCCGGAAGCAGCTCCGACGGAGCGAGTAGTGCCGCTCCCACCACCCAAATGCACTATACCGCCCATTGGGGACTGATGCCAGTAATGTTCCCAATTACGGCAACTGGTCGCATCACTATAGGATACGAGTCGGATTTCGTTTTCGTACCATGATTTTGGGCTGGCACCTGCGCCGAGCTCCCTTAGTAATGTCGTGTGATAACGGCTTGAAACGGCGAGATTACAACCGGTGCAGGGGTCTCCGTCCCGTAAAACCTGGCAGGCCTTCCAGTACGTTCCGAGTCCATTGCCTGGTGGGAACCAGGCAGGAGTAGGATCAGATGTCTTTTCCTGACTTGCGCCGGTCGGGGGTGTCATAGTTGCCCATAAGGCGCTATGGCAGCCGCCCCCTAGCCATGGCCTCACTGCTCCGGCATAGACTACCTTGGGACCATTTAGGCGACTACTCCATTATGGATAAGGATAGCGGCTGGTAGGGGGACCCAATAAACAAGAATGCAGAAAAACAAAACTCTGGAGATGGGGGCAGATGGGTTGGAAAACCCATTTGCGCGAGGTGGCATCCAGCGGTCTCCGCCTAGAAAAGTGGAGACGGATGCAGTGAAGGTCGCCTGCGAAGACGGTAAAGGCAGTACGCCTACCGGATCTACGCAAGACATCGCGGTGGCTGGTCCACAGCTATTAAAGGCGGTCGGAAGACAGCGGGACACGCTACCGAGGGTAGTGGCCCTGTCTGAGCAGCTCGATGCTATAATCGAGTTTGCGAAAAGTCGCAGCAATACAACGAAGTACTTGAAGCAGGCCCTCTACATGCTTCGGTCCTCCGTCGATGCTGCGAAAAAGGAGCACGCCGAGCTCGAAATGAAAGCTGCGGCTGCGGAGAAAGAGGAGACGAAGGTGACCGAGCTGGCGACGAAGTCGGTCCAAACGGACGCTAGCACGTTTGCGGCGGTTTGCGCGGCAGGGCCAGCTGCCAAACGAACGCGACAGTCCCCGGGAGAGACGGCCCCCGGGGGCACCAAGAAGCGTTTAATCGCAAACAGCCCTCAGACCGGTGTAGGAGTGGCGCAAGCAACGCCCACGGTGGCAGCCAAGGAGCAGAAGGCTCCCGGTAACCCGTGGGTAACGGTTCCGGGAAGGAGTAGGAACCAAAAAGTGGTGGCCAAAAAACCGCATCCGGTTACAAATCCTGCGACGAAGAAAGTTAAAAATAAGGGCGACGCACTCATCCTTAAGACAGAAGAGTCAAAGTACTCGGAAGTCCTTAAGGCAATGAGAGGCGATGCGAAGCTCAAAGATCTGGGGGCAGATGTGCGTAGCATCCGCCGATCCCGCAAGGGAGAAATGATCGTTGAGCTCCGCAAAGAAGCCAGAAACAAGGGCCCAGCCTATCGGGCATTGGCCCAAGAGGCGCTTGGAGATAGAGTGCAGGTTCGGGCACTCACGTCGCAGGTAACCCTACAACTTAAATACCTGGACGAAGTCACCGAGGCATGCGAAGTCGTGGATGCCCTCAAGGAGCAGTGCGAAGTGGTTGTGGCACCAGAGGCAGTTCGACTGCGCAAAGGCCCAGTAGGAACCCAGACCGCCACTGTCAGGCTTTCGTCAGTAGACGCAAACCAGGCGCTAAAGGTAGCGAGGCTCAAAGTGGGCTGGTCAATGTGCCCACTCAGCATCTACCAGCCGCCGGAGGTCTGCTTTCGATGCTTCGAGCAAGGACACAAGTCCTTTAGCTGCAAGGGGCCTGACAGGAGCTCACTATGCAGGCGGTGTGGTGCTGCAGGCCACAAAAGCAAAGACTGCGGAGAGCCCCCGAAGTGCTTGGCGTGCGCCGGGAAGCGTGACGCAAAGCACATAATGGGAGGCCCGAGGTGCACGGCCGGTAAGCCGACTAGCAAGCCACGGGCGTGAGAGTGACACAGCTAAATTTGAACCACTGCTTCGCGGCTCAGCAACTGCTATACCAAGCAGTCACTGAGTCGTTGTCGGACATCGCCATAATCTCGGACCCCTACCGAATTCCTTCCGGAAACGGTAACTGGATTTCGGACGGGTCCGGTATGGCGGCAATATGGACGACGAGCAGGTTCCCGGTTCAAGAGATAGTGTCAACTTCAAACGAAGGATACGCGGTTGCCAAGGTGAACGGAGTGTACTACTGCAGCTGCTATGCTCCGCCTCGTTGGTCTACCGAGCAGTTCGCAAGGATGATCGACCGAGCCACCGGGGAGCTGATCGGTCTATCACCGTTGGTAGTGGCGGGCGACTTCAACGCATGGGCAACTGAGTGGGGAAGTCGACGCACAAACCAGAGAGGCCGGATCTTGTTGGAGGCTTTGGCGAAGCTCAACATAGATCTGGCCAACGTCGGCTTGAAGAGCACCTTCAGTAGAAACGGCGCGGAGTCGATCATCGATGTGACATTCTGTAGTCCAGGATTGATCACGAACTGGAGGGTAGACGATGGCTACACTCATAGCGACCATCTGGCGGTCTGTTATAGCGTAGACTGTAAAACGAGACCGCATGTGGCGAGTAGAATTAACACTCCAGCTCCTCGCGGGTGGAGGATATCACACTTCAACGAAGAGGTATTTGCGGAAGCAATTAGACTAGAACACGAGGCAAGCAGAATTCGTAACCCGAGCGCTGATCAGCTTGTTGCCATACTTTCGCGGGCGTGCGACGCCACTATGCCTAGGAACCGCCAGCCTAGGCATGGAAGGCCACCAGTCTACTGGGTGGACCGACGCGATAGCGGACCTCCGCAGAGCGTGTCTTCAAGCGAGAAGAAGGATTCAACGTGCGCGAACCGACGAAGAAAGGGAAGATCGTCGAGGGGAATTCAGTTCCGCAAGAGCGGCGCTTAAGAGAGCAATAAAAGCTAGTAAACGTGCGTGCTTCGAAAGACTGTGCGCTAGTGCCAACACTAACCCGTGGGGTAACGCCTATAGGATGGTGATGGCCAAGACTAAGGGTGCGATGGCGCCCGCAGAAAAAATCACCAGCGATGCTTGAGCGGATCATAGAGGGACTCTTTCCACGCCACGAGCCAAATCCTTGGCCTCCGGCTGGCGAGTCACTTCACCGACGTTCCAGTATCTCAAACTCAGACCAGAGGTGGTCGGCCAACCTGCCGAACACCCAATATATGAGTGACGGCGTTAGCCGTGCCGAGGCAGAGGAGGCGGAAACGGTTACGAATGAGGAACTCATCGCGATCGCCAACTCCCTGAAGGTGAGCAAGGCACCGGGATTGGATGGGATTCCGAATCTGGCTGTGAAGAAGGCCATCAAAGAGGCCCCCAGACTATTTCGGGAAGTCATGCAGAAGTGCCTGGATGACTGTACATTCCCAGACAGATGGAAGCGACAGAAGCTGGTCTTATTGCCGAAGACAGGGAAACCACCTGGTGACCCGTCGGCATACAGACCGATATGTCTGCTCGATACGGCGGGTAAGGTGCTCGAGAAGGTTATTCTCAATAGACTGGTTAGGTACACCGAATGTGCAAACGGTCTGTCGAGTAACCAGTTCGGCTTCCGAAAAGGCAAGTCTACGGTGGATGCTATTCTGTCCGTCACCAAAACAGCAGAGGTAGCACTCCAGCGTAAAAGATGGGGCATTCGCTATTGCGCAATCGTCACGTTGGACGTGAAAAATGCGTTCAATAGTGTTAGCTGGGATTCCATAGCCCACTCGCTTCGGAAACTAGACATTCCGGTGTCTTTGTACAGGATTCTGGAAAATTATTTCCAGAATCGTGTGCTAGTTTACAGCACAGACGAGGGTCAAAAATGTGTCCCAATTACCGCAGGGGTTCCACAAGGTTCCATCCTGGGCCCGGTACTGTGGAATATCATGTACGATGAAGTGCTGAAACTAAAGCTCCCCCAAGGGGTTGTGATCGTTGGATTTGCGGACGACATCACACTTGAGGTCTACGGCGAGTCGATCGAGGAGGTTGAGTTGACGGCTTCGCACTCTATAAGCGTCGTCGAGGACTGGATGCGCTCCAAAA
>NC_073694.1:169063198-169078640 GCF_029784165.1 Wyeomyia smithii
TCATATGGAAAATTATTATTTACTTTACTGAATATTTTAGCCTGTTTCCAAAAGAATTCCTTTTTGTGTCGCTTGAAAGGAAACCAAGTCTCTTTTACGACGTTACTAAAAATCTCCCACCCTACAGGGAAAACTTTTCCTGTTACGTCATTCGGCAAACTACGCCGGTACAAAAAAAGGGATTCTCGAGAATATTCATAATTAAATTCACTCTCGTTCTCCTGTTTGCTTGCTCCAAGTGGGGCTGGTTTCCCACAAAACATAACTCCTGCTCCGAACCCCAACAGTGAGTATGTTTTTCTCACTCGGCTGAGAAAATTCCTCTCCAATGGTTCAAACTGTTGTGGTGGGGATACCACCCACACATGTACTCGAGAACGATGTCCCGTGTCTGTGTGTATGTTGCTCCACCGATTGGTGTGATTGACTGGAACGCAACGATTTTGGCTGGCTTGCTGCTGGCCTGCTGCTGGCCATGAACATGAAAACGAAAACAATTCAGCTCTGGCGACTCCACCGGTTGACACTTGATCCGAGTGGTGGAGAGCTCGGCGAGCACACACAAACACACTCACCATTCTCACCTACCCTGAGCGGACGACATACACCGGCGGGACGGTTTTTCGCTTTCCGTTGGCCTTCGGAATGCCGACCGTTGGGGCATTGAGTATCGGTGTATCACGCAGTAGGGCTTGTTGGGTGCCGGGTTGCCAGCTGAGTACACTTAGGAAATGCTTTGTATAACTTGTTATTTATTTCGAGCGTGTTTAAAGTTAATTTTAAGTAAAGTAAATCGCTCACTCATGTAAAAATAAAATCGTACCGTAGTTCGGATAGAGAGCTTATAATTCATAAATGTTAGCTGTTATGTAATCTACCTTAGTTTAAGAAATTTTCCATTCTCGGGATGATAGTGTTATTTTTAGCTACCCACCCGCATACTAGCACAGTTATTTCTTGCTTTCTTTCTCTTTCTTTCTTAGCTGAGTAGTCTATCCTTTTTCATATTTTCTGTATTTTCCGCAGGATTTCGCTAGCAGAGGTAGCAAGCTTTCGACTTCGTTAGCAGCTGCGCACTGGCTCCAGTCTGGAAACCGCTTTCCTCACGCGATCGCACTTTCCTCTCGGTCTGGTTGCCCCAAACTACCCGGAAGTTACCCACCAACCAGTCCCTAGCGGGAACGAAGTCAACACATAATACTGCAGTTTTAAAATTGATGAATTTAAATTGAAAGTGAAAATGGTATTACATTGCAGTGGTAGTTGTAACCCAGTATATGTAATCTCTGTCTGCCTCGGTCTGTCTGTTCACCCGGCTAGAATCGTAGGCCCAGTGCTCTACATAGTTGCTGTTACTGCAGTAACCCACCCGCCGCTGACGCCTGTCATGGAATGAGGTTTTATTTTCTGTCCTACCTGTACTGCAGTCACGGTCAGGGTCTTGTGCAGGGTCTCAAACTGTCTCCAACCCACCGCGCGTGGTAATAAATTTATAGTATTCTGGGCAAATCGGGAAAAATGATCGGAAAATAGTCCCAAGTTCAACCGCACTCGGTCGGAAGATTGAAATACCTGCGCACCGCATTTTACCTCGTGCTGGGTGTGGTTTTGTGCCTTTTTAACAATTTGCGGTGTTTTGCGCCACAGTATGGCAATGGGTTGCCAAAGTTGTACTCTTGCAGAACCTTATTTCCAAATGGTGTTTCCGATATCTAGCTCATGTTTGCAATTGGAATTGATACGTTGGAATAAAATGGCGTATCGATCATAGCTTTCAGATTGCAGCATATCATATCCTGGTGGTAAATCAGATAGGTCAGAGGTAAAATATTATATTATGAGATTTACTAGTTCTAATAGGCAGTCTTTCAGATTTAGTATAAAAGGGCCTCTTATACACGAGCATTACAGATTTTGCCCAAAGTTTGGGGGAATTATTCATCTAGTGTCACTTTGGAAAAATCCCAATTTTGGTGTCGATTGGAATACCCCCCGCTCTGTGGAAATCTCCTCTCTGTTACAAGATAACGCATTTTTTTGTCAAAACCAATTATTTTTCATTTCTTAAAATTTATATACGTAGGACGTCCGAAAAATACTGATAGGTGATTCCTAAAGAAAACAAAGCAAGGAATCCCGAAAAATATTATTTTCGACAGGAAGTGTTGCTAGATATATTATTTCTGTATTTTTTTTTCATTTAATAATTCATTAACACTAATATTTAAGTTACATTTTAGTTCGTATCACATACTAGTACTTATATCATAGATTAACAATTGATCGCTTAGACTAAATCCAATCATTATTACACAATTATTATAATAATTACAAATTTCGTTCTCAATCTGTTCATTTTTGAAGAATTTAACAAATGGTTAGTAAACTTCTAAATGTTCGATTAAATGCCCCTCGGTTATTCCATCTCATTTCTCTAATTTCTTTTTTAAACATAAACAAGGATGGCTCTTGTGCCCTCAAATTGTACGCAATCACTCGAATCACCAGCCATAAAGCTGCCTTGTGAATTTTAGATGTTGGCTGCAAATCAAACTGCAAAATATCCTCAATGCCATGAAATTTTAGCTTGTATCTACTCTGCATAACTTGGCTGCACCAGTCCCACACTTTTTTAGCTTTTGGACATAGTTTAATTCGGTGTCTGTTGGAGTCTATTTCTCCGCATTTTCCACAATTTTCAGAATTAAGTCTGCCTATATTGTACGCTAAAAGTTTTTCTCGATTGGGAACCAAATCATTTACAAAAGTGTACATGATTGACCGATCTTGCAGAGATAAAAAATTGTAGCTGATGTTTATTCAAATGGTATTCCAATTTACATCATAAACATTTTCGATAGTAGGTGTATGGTTATGAGAGGCGACAAAATGATCGTATAATGATTTCGTTGTAGTGAAAATATTGTGTTCTTTGATTTCTTGGCATTTCATTAGCCAGTCCCTTGCGTTCCGCGTCAGCTTTTGTGGATACTCATATTCTAAAAGGTATTTTTCTTCTTGAATATTCCGTTGGTGTCAATATTATATAAGATGTTCCTTATGAAAAGAGCCTTACATTTCGCTTGTGGGTCAACAAGCTTTGAACCACCTTTGAAATAATCCAAATATACTTGATTTCTGTTTAATTTAAAAATGAACCCATTCCAAAGAAACCTTCCACATGCTGTTTTTATTTGTGCCAGATGATTATTTGAGGGAGGCACAACTTGTGCGACGTACCATAGTTTAGATAAAATGTACAAGTTTAAAATTTGACATCTTTCAATTAAACTCAATCGCCTAATACTATGTAAGGACATCGTTGATTTGATTTTCATTATAAGCTTTTTATAGTTTGTATCAACGGTTAGTTTCCAGGTATTTTCAAAAGTTACACCCAAAATCTTGATACTATTAGTTTCACTAATTAACTGAGGGCCAAAGGGCGCTTTATTAAATCGTATAAAGACCGATTTATGCAAATTAATTTTTATCTGGGCATATATAAAGAAGTTTTCAAATATGCTTAGTAATAGATCGAACTCTCCATTAAAGATGCACCGAATAATAGGGCTGGGAAAAAATTATTTTTGAAAATTGCCGAATATTCGGATTATCGAATAATGATTTAAACTAGACCTTGTCTAGGGTAATCCACTTTAATTCATGAGTAATTTGGTTTTTATTTTTTCTAATTTAATCATCATGTTCTGTTGAATATTCGGCCGTCCGTTTGGCCGAATATTCGGCTGAACAGACGGCCGAATATTCAACAAAACATGATGATAAGACGAAGAAAATTATAAACCAAATTATTCTTGACTTAATGTGACTTACCCGAGACAAGCTCAAGTTAAAACCATTGTTCTGTGAACTAAAAATTCGGTACTTTCCACAAAAAAACTTTTTCCCAGCCCTATTATTCGGTGCAACGCTACTCTCCATCGTTCCTTACGAAAACAACTATATCGTCCGCGAAGGCCATAACGTTGAAAAACTTATCATAAACGAGAATTGGTGCAATACTGTCAGCTATTTTTCTAATTAGCGGTTCTAAATATAACACGAACAATATCATGCTCAGCGGGCAACCTTGCCGCACAGAGCGTTTGATATTATGCGCTTGTGTTAGGGAGCCATTTACCAGAATCTTTGAGGAAGCGTTGTTATTCAATTTTTTCAAGCAGTTATTTATAGCAGGAGGAAATTCCAATTTTTCCAGCACAAGTCATTGGTAATCTTGATTAACTCTTTCGAAGGCTTTGTTCAAATCTATGCCTACGAGACATCCTTTAAATCTTTTACTCTCAAGTGACTTGGTTAAAATCCTTCGTACATTCTTCAAATTTTCAACACACGATAGATTTTCTTTACAAGCAGTTTGACCTACACCAATAATTTTTCCCAAAATCTTTTGTATTCTCTCTGCAATTATTTTCATATGCAGTTTATAATCGCAGTTTAACAAGCTGATGGGTCGATAATCGTCGAGAGTTTTACTTTTGTTACCTTTTTTAGGAATTAGTGTAATGATGCCTTCACTAAAACTTTTCGGCGGATGAAGGGTTCCATCTAAATAACCATTGTACACTTCCAGTAATTCACTTTTTATGCAGTCAAAATTGTTAATGTAAAATTCATAACTGAGACCATCAGGGCCAGGGGTTTTCTTTTTGGAGCAACTGTTCAGAACAGATTTAAGCTCAGGTTCTGTAAAGGGAGCATTTGCGCAGACTGATCTTCATTAGATAGTTTTTCTCTCAAGTGAAAAATCGGGTTATCATCATTGTCATTATCTAAATGAAGTTGATTATTCAAATGAATATTCGTCGCAAAGGCCTCAGAGTAATATTGAAAGACCATATTTTTTAACATATTGAGATCAGTGACAAGGCATGCAATAGCTGCAGAGAACTTCTAGTTTCCAATCTCCTAATTTGGGCTGATACTTGAAAGATATCTACCATTTCGTTGCGTAGCAAAGTTTGGTCACTTAGAAAAGTTCCAAAATGCTTTAATCGACTTGACTCTATCTCAATCATCAATCTTGATTTAATCATTGAAATATCCAGCAGTGTGTCCTCTCCTCTACTTTTTTTACTCATCCATTCTTGCATTTTTCCATAAAAATAATTTTTTTCATTGTTAATTCTGCACTTTGTGTGCCAGCTTTCAGTTTTGAAAAATTGTTTTGTTTTCTGTTCAAAAATATCATTCCACCACCTACTTTTGTCGACTCTATATAAAAATCTAGTTTTCCATACACCAATATTCGCATTCAGTTTCTCGCAAACTGTAATGTCATTCATTATGGTGCTGTTCACTTTCCAATAACCTCTCCCACGAGAAACATAACATTGGTCGCAAGACTTAATTTTCATCACAATTGCACTGTGATCAGTAAAAGCCACAGGGATAGTTGAAAAATCACTCACATTTTCCAAAAATGTCGATGGAGCATAAAACCTATCCAACCTAGACTCGCTGGGTCCCCTTGAGAAAGTATACACATTTTTCTTAAGCTCTAATCCAATATCTTTCCATTTTAAAAGCTCTACCAAACGTTTAAGCCCGGTAGAATAATTTTTATTTGAGCCAGCAGAATCAATTGCATGCAGTATGCAGTTGAAATCGCCTCCAGCGACATCTTAGCTAGCGCCCGCTTTGTTGAGATGGACAGCCATGTTATCGAGAAAAAGTTGATCACGCTCTCTTCTCTTATTTGTCCCGGAATGAGCATATATATTAATGTAATTCACACTATTGACTATCACTGAGGATATTCGACCATTCGTTTCAAGCAATGGTTGAGAAAAATCGAAAGTATTACGTATCAAGATGCCAGTACCAGAGCCACCCTCACTTAAATTAACGATTGCTGTATGAGATGAAATGAAGGCAAAATTGTCATAACAGAGCTCTTGCAGAAAAAGAATATCAATTTCATTTGTCGCCAAAAAATCTTTCAAGAGGTATTTGTTAACTGTACTATTTGAACTGTTCAAGTTGATGGAGCCAAATCAAAAGACAAAACTCATTTTTAAGGCTATTGGCGCAACTAACCTTACCTAATTACCTGTCTATAGATCTACAAAATTTTCGATGTTCGTCTCTTCGTCTTTTTCATCATCTATCGATTTCGTCGATGTTTTGGCTGCGCTGGTTGTCTGGTTGTCATTCTGCTGATGTTCCAATGACCTCTGTTTTGCTGAGCTCAAGTTGCTTAGACCGACTTCGCGTTTGAATGCATTGCATATCACTGATATTGTTCACCATTTGTAGCTCGCTCTCACCATGATTCGGGTCGATTGATTCCAACGCTTCCTGACTCATTTGATGACGCTGTTAACGTGTTCTCACATTGAAATGATTCTGGAGATAGTGGGCTAAAAGTTTCCGCTTCAGAACTGGTCGGTAGTTCAGATTGTAGTGGAACTCTATCTAACTTTGAGATTCGCTTTTCTGATGCGATCTGAGGGAATATTTCCTTTAAATTTACCATATTTTTATCGCCAGCTGTAATATCCTTTCTGTTCAATTTTGACCAATTGTTGGGCTTGGCCAAAGCTGCGCTGTAGGTCATTTTACCACCTGCAACTAAGCGATCATTTACGGACTTCCGATTGGGACAGTCTGCTTTAAGATGATCCGTTGCAGAGCACAGAAAGCACTTATTGATCAAGCCTTCATAGAACACTCTAGCTCTAAGATTCCTGATGTGGACAGTCGCTGGGACCGCCTCATTTTCCTTCAACTCGATGTAGACACCACGAACCGATGTCTAAATTGGAAACCCAGTCTCATCTCCATATTTTTCACGAACCATCCGCTGTACTTTTCCATGTTTGCACATTACCGCCCATATCTCCCGGTCCTCCAGTTTGGGGGGAAGATTGAATAGTCGAACGTATCTCACCGCTACGCTTGCTGAAGAAATCTGCACAATCGAATTTGGATGTTTATCATGTTCGAACTCCCTAGTGCCTTGAAATTTCAGCAAGGCTGCTTGGTAAACGTCTTCCGTTTTAAATTTTATAATGATAGAAAATTCCGGCTTGTCCTTGTACATGGATAGAAGATCATCGCTCTTCAGGCCCATTTTCCCTTTCATAAAGTTGAAGACCTCTTGATCCGTGGGTTCTGGAGAACCACGTTCAAAGCGCAGCCGCAAGGAATTTACCTTGATAATCGATTCCGCCATTGTATATCTTATATCAAATCCAGCTTCCATTGTTCAAACGAACAAAGTCTTCTATTGTTTAACCGAACTACAGCTCTCAGTCAAACTGATAACCGGCGCTCACACTAAAAGTAGCAGTCTTTCTCTCTTGGAATACGTCTGGTTTGCTCGAAATATCAACACGAACTGAATTTGCATTTTTCGACATATGTAGCCATTTTATTTGTGAACTTGCTGTCCCGGCAAACTTTGTTCCGCCCATTTTTTATTTAAATGATTTCAAACATTCTAAATTGATTTCACCTACATACAAAGATATAACTTCCGATTTGTTCATGGTCTGCAAATGAAAATGAATCGGACATTGGATACGTTCAAACTCAAAAGAACAATCGTTTGAAATGATTGATTTTATCGGAATGAAAACATCGTTGCTTTTCGGCGTTTGTACATCACCTCAATTCTAAAAATACCAATTTTGGATGACATTCGGTAACTTTCAGCTGTTTTTCAGAAAAAGAAGTCGTCTGATATCGAAAATACCCATATTGGGTGGTATTCAATAATCTTTGGCTGTTTTCCAGAAATCGGAAGTCACCATCCTAGAATTCAAAATGGTGTCTGAGATGGATTTTTAACATCTGCGCATCGTCCAATTACAGAAATACCACATTTGATTACTTTCCGCTTTTTTCAAGATGCCGGAAGTCGTCATTCTGAATTCCAAAATGACGTGAAGGTAATTTCTGGCCTCTGGGCGATATTATAGTTCCGAATAAACCCATATTGGGTGATATTCGGCCATTTTTGGCAGTTCTCCAGAAACCGGAAGTCGCTCTCTTGGATTTTAAAATGGAAGGCGGAGTTCATTTCTGGCCTCTTAGTGACATTCTGGTTCTGAAAATAACCATTTTTTGTGGTCGTAAGCCCCCATCTTAGAATTCATAAGGTGTCTGAGGGAGATTTTTTGGCTTCTGTGCATCATCACGATTACGGAAACACCAATTTCCAAACACCGGAGGTCGCCGTCTTAGAATGCAAAATGGTATATGAGGTTGCTTTTGTTGTCTATGCATCATCATGATTACGGAAATTCGCTTATTGGGTGGTATTTGGCCACTTTCGGCTGTTTTTCAGACGCGGAAGTCATCATCTTAGAAAATGATTCCTGCGGTCATTTTTTTGTTTCTGTGCTTCATTATAGGGGAAGTGCTCCATTATTCATCTCATTAAGCCGATAATCACGAAGAATGCACGGATTAAACACCAAATTTTCACGAAATCATTGAACAAATAAACAAAATACGCTCACGTGCTCTTATGGAATCGTTCAGCATTGCATATTTAGTAAACTTAGCTAGATTTATCCTGAATTTTGTAAAACAAACCATTTTTCACAACGCTTCCATATCCATCTCAAAACTTGAATCACTCAATTATTCATCACACGACGCACAGTGGCAAGTCTTTTTACAAAAGTCGGGAAAAACCTAAAAGTCTTTTTTATATGATTGCAAATTACATATTATTACAAACTTGAAGTGGTGAACTCTTTTTTAATGTTGAAAATAGCAATTTATGCACGTAAAGTGCCGTTAGACCTTTCTCGTGATCAGATTTTTGTTTTTGCTTCAATCTTGCTTAAAATTTCAATAGGAGAACCGCTCTTATATTCATCTCATTGCTCTTATTTGTTCAATTCACTGTAAAAATTTACTTTTTACCTTTGTTATACTAAACAAAGGTTATAAAATCGGTCGAAAAACGCAAAATAGATCCATGATCCGGAGGGCCGAATCGTATATACCATCTGAATCAGCTCGACGAACTGAGCAATGTCTGTTCGTGTGTATGTGTGTGTGTGTATGTGTGTGTGTTGTCTGTATGTATGTGCCGCAAAAAACTAACGCACCTTTCTTACAGAACGCAATATCCGATTTTGATGATCTTATACGCAAACGAAAGCTACTGTGCTCCCCCAGAAAGCTACCGAGTGGATTTTCGATTAGTGGCTTAGATTTTGAAGTAGTAGTATTTTATATATGAGACATTTAACTTTTAAGGCAAAATTAATGGCACGGAGGGCCATGTGTTGTATACCAATCGACTCAGATCGACGAACTGAACAATTTCTGTTTGTATGTGAATGTGTGCCTGTATGTATAGATGTGTAAATATTTTGTTTATATGTGTAGTATATCAAAATCGAACAAAAAAAAATAACAAAAAAAACACCCTTTTTACAGTATGCATATTCCGATTTTGATGTTCGCATGCTCAAATGAAAGCCCCGGAGCTCTTTGAAAATCATACTGAGTGCGATTTTTTATTGGTTGCTTGAACTGTAGAGTTTTGACCAAAGTATATTTTAGACATGGGCTATTTTACTTTCTGGATAATTTTTTTCTCTTTCCATGCTTTTCCTTCTTCTCTATCCCTCTTTTTCTCGTATCGCTATTTATTTCTCAAAGGAAAGCAACAATCATCGACAACTTTGCATAATTTTTACACTTTTCGTACTGTGTCTTAACTGGTCTAAATAAATTAATTTTTGAGCAAATTGCAATGCTTACTTAGCTTCTTTTCTTGCTTGCGAAGCTTCCGTCCACACTTTCTTTAAAATATATAATCAATTGTACGTTGAACCCAGATTTGCGAAAAATGAGAAGCTTTTACAGCTTTCGGGGAGCATTGAAGCAAAACCTGATCGCACAGTGTGCAAATGTAACACAATTAGCGATGCAGATATTGCAGATGCAGAAAACATAAAAAAATTGCTGTTTTGTTTTTTTTCAGTTGAACTTTTATTTGATGTTTGATATTAGGTTCTAAATATACTTTTAACTCGTGACCAAGAATTTAAAAAATTGTGAACATCGAGATGCGATCATTTGTAGTTTGGATGAAACTAAGGCAACTTTACATGGCTATACACGTTTACTAGTGTGCGCAGGTGGAAAGTCACTTATTCCTATGATATGATACACTACGCTCATATAAGATATAAATATTGGTTTCTAATTTAAGACAAAGTGCAAATATGTTATTCCATTTCTCGTTATCGCAGGAAGTTTTATTAAGTCTTTATTTCAGATTTTATCGTACAGCCTAGGCATTCGAAAAGAATAATGTTCTCGTCTACACTCCGAAAATCCAAATCTCTCGAATGTCGCGAAAACCTTCATTTTCAGATTATGCATTATTATGAGATAGAATTGAATCGACAAAAAATATAACCATTGACTTTCGTCAATGGTTATATTTTTTTCTTTGTAATGCAGGTCTGAAGTTAGTAGAAGTTTGCTTCAATTCGATGCTGATTCATAATCCTAGGTCCTGCGATTTCTGAAAATAATGCGAATGAGGTATTCAAACCTGGACTATGGGGAATTAAAAAATTAGAACTGCCTCGAACTAACATACATATTTGCTGTTCTAATATGAAATCAGCATCTTTGTTACCTATTACTATTTACTGTTTACTGTTTCTGTTTATTTAAAAAAAATATGTTGCTACTATCCAGCATTTGAAAATTGGTTCTCGATTGAAAAAATAAGACTCATATACTCCAGTGATAACATCCATGATATTTGCGAAAACCACGCCAAGCTATAGTTCAAAGATCGTCTTTGGTTCACCTTCTGAAAATTATCTTTTGAATTCATTTTATTCATAATTGAAATTGGATTTACGTTGCTATACGATTTGTTATTTACTGGCCTACTGCCTATAATCACATACCAGTCCCACGTGCATTCTTGTCGTTCTTATAGAGAAGTTATGGTAAATGTCTATCTCATTATACCATGTCGAAAATATGGGAATAAACCACGCTCAACAGTTGAAATAACTTAAGCACGAGAAATACCTTTACGTGC
Organism: Wyeomyia smithii; assembly: GCF_029784165.1. NCBI lineage: Eukaryota > Metazoa > Arthropoda > Insecta > Diptera > Culicidae > Wyeomyia > Wyeomyia smithii. The sequence continues at coordinate 169,074,258 of NC_073694.1, forward strand.
TGTTTTCTCAACTTGTTGAAAATGAAGATGGGACTGATATGCGATTATAGGCAGCCTTATAAGTATACAATTATAGTTCGTATAACAAAGGTTTCTGCACCACTAGGTGGATTAATTTAGGTTTTTAAGTAAAACTAGTTTTATTTTACCTCTTGATTAAGTCGGGTAGTCGGAAGTTAAGAGCGATGAGAAAAGCGAAATAAAAACGACGGGAAGAATACAGGTGCTAAGATGAACATTGGGGTGGTTCCCACACTTGTTCTTTATCGGAAAATTTCAGAATCGCATTTTTTTGTTTGGTTCTTAGGGTACTCCTTTTTGAATATGGGTGGTGTAAGAATCGTCATAATTCAATTTGTTTTATTTTGAAATTTTTTTTAGCTTTTAAGCCGTTTGACCAATCCAAGATCTTTCTGCGACAAGTTAGAGGTCTTCTGAGGAAAATTATGAGATCGTATGGTAATTTATTTCAACATCATTGAAAATATAAAAGATGATATATTTTTTTCTCATCAATTCAATTTATTCTCTCTTTATACATCTTGCAGTACTGAAAGCGGTTTACAAGCTTATATAAAAATGCTTGAAACTACTGGAAAAACTTCATGTATACTTCCCAGCCAATCATGTTGTTTAAATACACTAAAGTAGCTTTTTACGCGGGGGATACGTGCCGCGTAGAAAAAAACGCGTAAATTCCGGAATCCGCGTAGAAAAAAACCGCGTAAAAAAAAGCGTTAATTCTGCTTTCCGAGTGAAGGGAAACCGAAACCCGCGCAAAAAATCCGCCGTAAAAAAGCCGCGTAAAAAAACCCGTGTAAAAAAAACGCGTAAAAAGCGACCTTAGTGTATACGAAATTGAATATTTCACAACTGACTACCATACGTCTCCATAGTTTTATTTACAAAAAAAGGGACCAAAAAATCTGAAAAGTACAATAAATTTTCCATTGATTGTTGGCTATCCTATCGTTCCGAACTGACTCACAAGATTGTACGGTAGAAATGAAATTAGACATACATGTTCTTTGTTGACTTCCGTGCAGTATTTTGCCTCGATTGAGAAATTGGTTATATCTTTAGAAAGTCTTGAAAATCAACCAAAAAGTACACAAATTTCCCTTTAAAATGAAATTTGTTGAATCAAAATCGGATCAAAACTGAGGAAGTTTCAGGAGTTTGAAGTTGAGCCAAAAATTGTGATTTCAAACATGCAAACCATCGAATTTGCCTGATGTAGCAACATTCAAAGTGCGATAAAAAATTTATATCTCAACCGACTGTCATAAAACTTTGGGAAAAGGTCATTATACTTTAAAAATCTTCGCAAAAATGCAAAACATCAGAAATATTGACATGGAAAATCAAGGTTTTTTTCCGGCCATCGACCGCACAGTGCCCCTATATTCATCACACTGTTAATCATGAATGAATCACATTATCATGAATGAAAGTAGCCGCAGCTCGTCGTAGTAGGTTACCTAGATATCCACTGTAGTTATTTATGTGCAAAATTGGTAACCTAGGTAACCACTGCAGTGCTCTCGATTTATGTCAATTATGTCGGAATAATTCAACATTTTCAGTATGATTTTTCGTAATAACAGAAACTGATTTGCCAACTTTCGATTTTCTTCAACGCAGTGAAAACAGATGAAAATAATAATACATACAGTTGAAATTTAGGATTGTAGAAATTCATCTCATATATTTCTGATAATTCAAGCTTGTTTTTGGAAATTCGAGGTAAACATTTCAAATATTAAAGTCTTTTTAGTGTAATGAGTGATTTTGTTTAGATATTGAGATAAAAAGTGGTCCGCTAGTGATGAAAGAAACTTTGGGTTGGTTGCTGAACGAGTCCCGTTGTAGCGTATAGAACGATGCGTGGATTTTGTTTTCTGAGGTAGGTGATTGAAGGTGATTGATCGAGTGCAGATGCCCGGCTATAATATCAAATTTAGAGCTTTTAAGTGAGGTTTTGAGGATTCTACTTTATGAGAAATCTAAAGTGAACTAATAAGAATCCATTCCATGGATTTGCAAATTGGTTTAGTTAGAAAATATGCATTTTTCCTGTTTTCAATTGGGTTTTAATGTTGTATGAGATGTATATATGGGCTGCGATGAGTAATGGAGCAGTTCCCTTAGTTCCAAAAATATCTGCAAAAATTTGTGTTTCATATGTATGTTACCCCTACCTTTCTGTAGAGGGATTAGTATTTATTTGCCATCAAAAATCTACTCCTACCAAATTTGTTTGATTAGTTCTTGAGTTGTGCAGAAATTTGTGTTTTATTTGTATGGGATCCCTCCCTTTCAGAAGAAGGAAAGGTGTCGAACCACCATGAAAATATGTTTTGCCGCCGAGAATTTTCACATGCCGAATTTGGTTTCATTTGCTTGATTAATTCTGGAGTCATACAAAAATTTGTGTTTCATTTGTATGGAAGCCCCACTTTTCGGAGAAGGGGAGTTGTCAAACAACCATAGAAACATTTCTTACGCCGGAAAACCTCCACATACCAAATTTGGTTTCATTTGCTTGATTAGTGAATGAGTTATGCAAAAATTTGTATATAATTTATATAAGAGCGTTTCTTTCTAGGAAAGGGAGGGGTGACGATCTACCGCAGAAATATGTCTTGCTTTTAAATAGACGGATTTCGCGCTAAATGAACCCGCGGTTGGCAGCACCCTCTCCGAATTGGTTGAAAGTTTTTAGGTGTGAAGACATCACCTAATTAAGCATCTCTGCATACTTACTTTTTCCAAAATTAGTCTAGACTGGCTGAAAATTCAGACAATTTCCTATCTATACCTATAAAAATGCAGTCCAGTCTGTCTGTCTGTCTGTCTGTCTGTCTGTCTGTCTGTCTGTCTGTCTGTCTGTCTGTCTGTCTGTCTGTCTGTCTGTCTGTCTGTCTGTCTGTCTGTCTGTCTGTCTGTCTGTCTGTCTGTCTGTCTGTCTGTCTGTCTGTCTGTCTGTCTGTCTGTCTGTCTGTCTGTCTGTCTGTCTGTCTGTCTGTCTGTCTGTCTGTCTGTCTGTCTGTCTGTCTGTCTGTCTGTCTGTCTGTCTGTCTGTCTGTCTGTCTGTCTGTCTGTCTGTCTGTCTGTCTGTCTGTCTGTCTGTCTGTCTGTCTGTCTGTCTGTCTGTCTGTCTGTCTGTCTGTCTGTCTGTCTGTCTGTCTATCTGTCTGTCTGTCTGTCTGTCTGTCTGTCTGTCTGTCTGTCTGTCTGTCTGTCTGTCTATCTGTCTGTCTGTCTGTCTGTCTGTCTGTCTGTCTGTCTGTCTGTCTGTCTGTCTGATCCATATAGGCTCGGAAACTACCAAACCGATCGACGTGAAAATTTGTATGTGGGGGTTTAAGGGGCCGAGAAAGGTTTTCATGATAGTTTGAGACCCCTCCCTCTTCTGGAAGGGAGGGCCCCCATGCAAATGAAACACAAATTTCTCCACATCTCAAAAACTAACCCATCAATAATAGAACCAAATTTGGAATGTGGATGTTTTTATGAGTGAAAAATATGTCTATATTAGTTCGACACCCCTCCCTCTTCTGGTTCCATACAAATGAAACTCAAATTTCTGCATATCTAAAGAACTAACCAAGAAAATAGAACCAAATTGGGTAGGTGGATGTTTTTAGGGGTAATAAATATATCCATAATGGTTTGACACCCCTCCTTCTTCAACAAGGGAGGGGTCCCATACAAATGAAACACGAATTTCGCACAGCTCGAGAAACAATCAACCAAAAACAATCGACTTTGGTATGTGGATGTTTTTAGGCGTAACAAATATGTCCATATTGGTTCGAAACCCCTCCTTCTTCTGAAAGGGAGGGGTTCCATACAAATGAAACACAAATTTCTGTACATCTAGCGAACTAACCAAGTAAATAGGTCCAAATTTGGTAGGTGGATGTTTTTAAGGGTAACAAATATATCCATAATGGTTTGACACCCCTCTCTCTTCTATAAGGGAGGGGTCCCATACAAATGATACTCAAATTTTGCACAGCTCGAGAACCAATCAAGCAAATATAACCAAATTTGGCGAGTGAATGTTTGTAGATGTAACAAACATGTCCATAATGTTTCGACTCCCTTTCTTCTTCTGGCATGTCTCCAAATGCCATTTTTAAATCCAAGATGGCGAATTCCGGTTTCTGAAAAACAGCGGCAAATGACCAGACACCACCCAATATGGGTATTTCCGGAATTGTTATGACGCACTGAAGCCCCAAATCGACCTCAGACAACATTTTGAATTGTAAGATGGCGACTTCCGGTGTCTGGAAAACAGCCGAAAATGACCAAATTTCACCCAATATGAGTGTTTCTTCAACCAGAATGACGCTCAGATGCCAAAAACTGTCC